>NW_013667124.1:67593-101897 GCF_000517525.1 Limulus polyphemus
AAGAAAAACTTTAATATAAGTTAAACATAACAGCAAATGTAAAACGTTTTGACAAGGTTTTGTCATCATAAGTTTTTCTTCATTACCCATTCAAGCTATCTCCAAGCATTATTAGTCTCAAGTAATTGGTTACTGTGATGGTGATGCTTTGGTTGCCTTCTCACTTGTGCTACTACTCTAGTCTGTAGTAACGAATCCTACATCAAGGTGCCAATTTTAGATGCTATCATAAACTTTTTAGTAGCCTTTACTGTACTACTAGATAGGCGTCAGTAATTTATCACTGTCAAACTTGTGACTAGCATTTTTCTCAGCATCTTCACTGCAGCTTCATTTTTTATAACTCTTTAACTCGTGATTCTCAATACTAACTAACCAGCTAACTATGCTTCACCTGGTTCTTGACCTAATTTCGTAATACAGGCATCCTTACATACGATATTTTTTCATGTATGTATAGCACAACCAGAAACTTAAATTTATTTAGTTTCTTTCTTAAACTCTTAAAAATAATAAAGCAATTGTGAAATTCAATTAAAATCACCCAATTGCTTCAATACATCTTTAAACTGTGGACTGTTTACATGAGAAAGATTAACGAAAAACTGGAATCACCTCATTTGAAAATGTACTTGTCAAGCCTCCTGATGCAGCTTCAATGGACTTTTGTGTCTGCAGTCTTCTTAAGCATGTGGATGGAAGCTGCAGACATACTACTTTAGATAGTATATGCACTAGCATGGTTGTTCTTCAAACAAACATGATCTCATGGAATATTTGCTGTAGGCCTATTTTTAATAAAGTAGTAGTTAGGGTATAATCACTGAATAAAATGCAACTTTCATGACTGGTGTGTTGAATTTGGTCATGGTTTCCAAACTTTTAGTTTTTTAAAATTGGGTTTCTCGTTATCAAATATGCACATATTTCAAATAAAGCTAAATGATAGTAGTAGTAACACCTTAACAGGAACAAAACAAGGTAACCATTATATATTTTAGAATATTTTTTTTTATCATTAATTATGAAAAGCACTAGTTATGAACTACATTTAGCTAGTAGATGTATTTGTGGAGTTTCAAGTCTTTGTACTTTTTTCCTGACATTTAGTTACCTGGATATTTTCTTTGATGTCATGTATTATCAAGTTTGTGTAAAATACTTATTTAAAACAAGGTGACATAACATTTAAATTTATATTATTTAAAAACTGTTGAAGATATCAACTGTGTTTCAAGTTTCTGTAAAGTTTGTGACTCACTGAAACATTTAGGTAAGGTCTGGTGTCTTTAATTATGTTTTATTGTTGTGTCATCTAGTTTTAAGCACTAACTTTGTTTCAAGTTTTGGTAAAGTTTATGACCCACTGAAACATGTAGAAACATTTAGGTAAGGCCTGGTACTTTCAGTTAAGTTTTCTTGTTCTATTGTCTAGTTTTTAATCGTTATTCATTATTTTGAGGTAAGAAGCTGTACACATTTGTTTGGTAGGCAACAAAACCATTATGATTTTGAGGGCCTAATGAGGATCATTTTACAAACATACACTTTGGAATTATCAGCCACCTTACCAAGGTCCAGTGATGAGTTTCTGTGTGAAAGTAATTGAAAGTTTTGCATTTTTTACTTTTTTTCAAGAATTAATACAAAGTCTTTGCATTCTTCACTTTTGTTTTTCAGAAAATAATTCTGATATTAATACCTTTTATTTAGAATTCAGGACTAATGGAACGCAAGCTTTACCAGACTAGCAGCTCCCGGAGAGTTCAAAGATATGGAGAACTACGTCAACTTAGAGAAATGAAGAGACAATTCCAACAAACTCCACACCAACGTAAAATGCTAAGACTTGTGTCAGATATTGAGGGAATTGTTGAGGAAGGGGCTGAAGAGGATGTAGACATTAAAGATGTAGAATTTCGAATGTCAAATGATTGCAACCAGGTCCAGGTCAGTAAAAATGTGCTTCCAAAGGAACTAAGATTGTTGAATGGATGATTTATTGGATACGAAGGTAAGTTTTTACATACATCTGCCCAGAGTGGGAATAATACTCGTAGTGTTTTTGAAATATCTTATTTATTTATTAAGGTATTTCAATCAAAATGAGTAACTTAACAGAATAAAGGTAAGCTGTCTTCAGTTGCAACTATTTTTGATATCTAATAAAATATAAGTGGTGAACTTTCATTTTAAGTTGAACAAGAACATGTTAAATAGCTTAGTTTTGGGTAATGTGGTATTAAAGCTATAATATTTTATTTTGAAATTATTTTCTGGTCTTAATAAAAATTTAAACTTTTAATGCATTATTATGTCATTTTTAGAACTTGTATTAATACTTTATTTTCTGTTATCTTATTTTGTCTTTAATACCATACTATCCTAAAGTAGTCAGTACGTTCTCCATGTATTTAAGTTTATTAGTAGCCCTTAGTGAAAACAAATTCTCTGCAAGGTGTCTTTGTAACTTCTGAAGAATTATTGATGACAAACCATATCTGTTCTCAAGCATATGTTTTAAGCTTCTGTAGATTTTAAGTATCAAACACATTCTGTTATCTGTGTTTTAGGTTTCTGTAAAGTTGTTAGTGACAAACAACCAAATCTCTAACCTGTGTTTTAAAACACTTCCTTGAGAATAAGTGTTGTGGGTCATAACAATTTTATGGAGACTTATTTAGTAACAAACACATTCTGTGGCCTGTTAGAAAAATGTACTTTGGACTTTTATGGAGTTGTGTTGATAACTAATAGCATATTTTTTCCACTTAAGCTTGAAGATTCAGTAGAGTTAATGACAAATAAGACATGCTGTCCACTATGTACTTTATCCATTGTACAATATTTAGTGACTTGAAAACAGTGTACTGTGAATAACACACACTTGCTTTGTTGTTTTTGGTGGACAGCTTATATCTCAGTTTGTAAAATGCAATATTAAACATATCTTATTTACAATGTAAAAGCTGTCTAAGCCAGAGCTCAATTTCCTGTCTATATATTTTTTTTCTTCTTACAGTTGGATTAAGTTGTTACATCTAGCACCAGGTGCATGTAATTGTACCTGAATTTTGGTCTTAGGTGTGCAAAGTTATTATGGCGTGACAAATTTTCTTCCATTGGGATAAGAAGTTTTAAGTTTAAATTTACTTCTGGATTTGCAGTGAACTTGAAAAATAAAATAGATATCAATTTACATTTAACATATGGCAGAACTCTGCAGTAAGTTGATGTTCTTGAATGAAAAAGGATAATGTTTATTGTTGACAGTCTGGTGAAGCAAGAATGATCTCATTATTATGATTTAAATATTTTGTATGAATTTCATTTACTTCTTTAATGTTACTAATTGTATTCACATAAAAATAAATATTTACTGATTAATAATATCAGTGCTTTAAAAGAGCAGACAAAGGTTAGATTTCAGAGTAACATAGTTATATATTGTTGGCATGGTTAGTAGCCTATATGATTACCTAAATCTAATTATTAATTTTTACCAGAGACTAATTACTGTTTTATATTCTGTAGTTCAGTTCTTTTGAATTGGCAATTGTTGTATTATTGCATCATGTTACTAGAACCTTCTAAGTTATTTTCATTCTTGTAATTAAATATTATTGCATCATAATATCTTGTGAGATGTAGAATGTTCTAGGCCTCTGTCAGGCTATAAATACACATCCAAAACATAGATTGAGTTAGTTAGACAGATATAGAGATAGATAAATCTAGACTGCACGATTGTGAGATTAGACATAAAGAGCGTATAATGATGGTTTTTAAAGTGAAATTATTACACTGTATTGTAATAACAGAGCCGGAAGAATAATTCTGATACGGTCTTACCTTCCTCACACAAAGCTATCTTGATCTTCTTTTTCCCTCTAAGCATTGCTAAGCAAATTTTGTGATCAGTGCACCAGTCTATATACCTCATCATTTCTATTTTACTGTGTTTGCATTTAGTTCTTGTTACCAATTTATAAGAGATCTTAGTGTGAATTTGAGATTAATGTATCAACTTCGGAAATTCCTGTTGCAGTCAAAAACACTAATGGTATGACTTCCAAGGAATCGGGTTCAACTTATCTGCAAAGGAGGTACAGGCTTTAATTTGCAGGGAGCTAGATTCATATGTTCGCCTGGTAATTTCTTCTTTTCAATGTGACAAGGAGGGATATAATCAATGAGAAGACAATTTGGACTCTCTTTTTGCAGTTCCTTCTTGTTTTGGTTTGTCTCACTCTACACCTTTTCAGGAGTTTTCACCATCTACCAGTTGCCATGCCACCACGTCATTCACTTTGATGGAGAATTGTTTTTTCTATTGCTTCCAGGTTTCCCAGGGAATCTGTGGTAAGTGTTTTGGCATGTACACTTCACACCTGGTTGATATACCTGTGGTAGGTGCTGCTAAGATGCCTTTTGTATGGCTTTGTCCTGATTTACACACAAAGGTAAGTATTTCACATCATCATTGGTCAGTCTTTGGTAAGTTAGATATTTATGTGTCTTTTGTCATCTGAGTTACTTTAGATGAATTGCAAGTTAGATATTGATTATTACTTTGTTTTTAGGTAAATTTAATTGTTTTGCACATTCATTAATATTACATACTTTGTAGACTCTGCAAATTTTGTGGGTTTATTAGTTCATTATTAATATATACCTTAACTAGGTATGTTTCGATGGTAAGTTACATATCATTACTACTAGTAACAGTTAATTCATTATTCTATCAGATTAATTTTTCTTTTTGTCATTGTTAATTATGTGCCTTATCATCCTAATTTTTATCAGTATAGGACTTAATTGTGTGTCCTTTGTTGTCTAGGTTACTTTAGATAAATTGTAAGTTTGATTTTGATTGTTAATGAGTTTTCTAAGTAGTTTTACTCAGTTTGCATGTTTGTTATTATTACATACTTTGTGGACTTGGTAAATTTAGATGGTTTGTTCATTTGATATTTATAAGTATACTTTGGTAACTAGGTATGTTTAGATAGTTTGTACATTATCTACATTACATATCAGTACTACTAGTATTATATCATTTATTGTTCTATCTGAATAATTGTTCACTATATGCCTTATAATTCTAATTTTCGTCAGTGTAGGACTTAATTTTTTTTTTTTTGTCTTTGTTCCATTGCTGATGTGCTTGTTTCTTTCCTGTTTGTAGGGCTGAGCTTTGCCTTGGCTCCTTTTTGTATGTTTGTGATACTAGAAACCCTCATTATCGATAGTTACTTATTGCTCTAAGTCGAGTTTTCCATTTCAGGGCCCTACCATTCAAACAAACGTCAGCTCTTTAAGTGTTTTGTCAGGGAGTACAAACTCTTGCCTGGCATCTTCACTCTCTGAATCTTTGCAGTCTTCTTTCTATGGATGAATGGCTCCTGTCTGCTTCTTCCCATTCACAATCCAGAGACCACACTCTTCTGTTCCTACAAGAAGCAGCATGGGTGGAATTCCAGATGACAGTGGGGAAGTCTGTTCTTACCCCCATTCATTTGGAGGGTTTTCTTCATTCCAACCTCAGTCGGTCCTTGCCTTTTCCTCTTCATCTTTGGAGCAGGCAGTTCATGAGTCCCTCACCTCACATTTCTTACAACTTAAGATGTTCTATCTCTCTGAGGTTGTAGGCTTCCTTGGAAGCTCTCATTTTCATGGGTCGGGCTCATATTTGTTCCCTTTGGTGGACACTCCAAGATCAGTGGAACTTCTCCTTGGACCACCCTTTTACCCTTCCTTCACCAATCAGAGTTGATCTGGCTTGGTGGTTAAACAGAGACCAGACCACAGTGGAGGTGCTGCTTACTCCACCTCGTTCGGATTTAAATCTGTTCATGTACTCATCTTTAGAGGGTTGGGTCCTTACCTTGACTCCTGGGAGATTTCCAGTCTCTAGTCGATCAAGGAGTCTTCTCTCCATATCACCATTCTTGAGCTTTGTCCCACTTTCTTCCTCTCCTCTGGGGGGGTGGTTATGGTACATTTTGATATCTCCACAGTAGTCACTTATATCACACTTCAAGGGGGTACGAATTCTAGGTCTCTGTGCTTTCAGTTCCTGGATCTCCTATCTTAGCCCACAGTTACCACTTTATGGTCTTAGCTTTCCATTTTTCTGGCTCCCTGAATCTGGTTGTGGATCAGTTATTTTCTCCCAACACGATTCTCCTCACAGAGTAGTCCCTCAATCCTCAGATCTTTAGTTGGGTGTGTTCTTAGCTGGGGACACCTCATATATGCTACTGGTACACTAATCTTTCTTCCCTTTGGTCTCCCTTTCCACACCTGCTACTTCTGGGGGTGGTCACATTCTGTCAAGATTGTAGGGGGTCTTCACAGCTATGCTGACTCCTCTCCAGAGTTCTATCCCTATTCCAAACCACTTTGTGTCTCAGCCTACTGGTGGCTCCATATTGGCTGATGCAACAATCATTCCCACTGTTCCAGCCTTTACTTGTTCAACCTCCCATACCATTACCTCTGTCTCGGTCCTTATTCTGTCAAACTTGGTTGGACAATGTTCCTCCAGATGTCACCAAACTCTGTGTTCTTGTATGGCTTTTGTCAGGTCCATCCATTATCTCAGCCCAGGGACTGCCTCCTTGTGTTGAATCTTTCCTTTCCTGATCCATTAGACCATCTTCCATGTCCAGTTGGCACAGTATACCTTCGATCTTTTGCCTTTTTGATGTGGTTTCTGTCCTTCCCACCCTTCAATTCCTCATCTTTTTCAATTCTTCACCTGGTTGTTTGACAAAAGCTTTTCCACCATGCTTAGCTTTTGGGTAGCCTTCTCAAATACCTTCCATTTCTCCTGGTTTCATCTAGTTTTGTTTTCCCATGTCACTTCCCTCTTTTTCTGCTCCTTTCGAGTCATGTGTCCTCCACTTTCCTTTGATTTCCTTATTGTGATCTCAGTGTGGTCCTTTATGCATTTCCCATCATCCCTTTGAATCTTTGCTTTCCTGTTCCATCTACCATCTCTCCCTCAAGACCTATTTCCTTCTCATCCTTGCTTGCAGACATCATAGATCAGATATTTATACTGTTAATGTTACTGCTTCCTCTATCATTCCTCAAATGTCATCCTATATTGCGACTGGTCCTTCCTCCCTCAGATCTATGCAGCACATGACGTATGTTTGGCTTTCACATCCATTTCCTTACCTTACTTCTCCTACCAGTACTCTCATTCTGATCCTGATTGTCTTCTTTGTCCGGTTCGCTCCTTATAAGGTTATGTGACACATCCTGCCTCCTTTCAGACTTCATGTTCACAACTTTTTGTTCCCTGAAACCCTTTCTTTTTCCATGATCTATCCCTTGTCATGCTAATTGGTTGGGTTTGTCAGTTTGTTAGGTGGGCATTTTCTCTGGTGGATTTTGTCTCTCTCCCATGGTGATTCTACACTCGTTTGTTCACCTTTGACTGAGGTAAGTCTTATAACTTCCTTTTATTAATGTTTTTATTTTCAGCAACCCTAGTTTTAACCACTAATAATGGGATCCCACTCTGTAGCAGGTGTTGCCTGGTTAGGTATGTTTTGCCTCAAACCCATACTATTTACTGATTGCACTATAATGCTCACTATAGAGTTGGGGTGTTTCATTACCACAAGACCACTAGTGGTATATATGTTTCTAGATATCAATCAATTTCACTCAAAGGTGGACATCACTCATGGACTTCATGAGTAAAGCAGAAGAGGATGTTGAATAAATTGGGGTCAGTTTGCCTTTCAAAATAGGGAATCATGGACACCCATTGCACTTTCTCTGGTGTGACATTCCTCTGGACTCCCCAATGCATTTACTTTCCCCATTTTTCTTCCAGTGGAGCATGGTCCTTCCCAGTTCAGGGCAGTGGACCATGGAAGCTACCTCTTGAGTGGGTTTAGATATGTCCTTTACCATATATATTCATGATTATACAGTCAGTGAGAAGAAGGCAAAGCTGGTTTCCCTTCTTTCATTTCTCCTGGATGCTTTTTCCAAGGTGGACAGATGTCGGTTGGTGCAGTTCCAGCCTATGCGGGATCCTCTTCAAAATACCGGGTTTGGGATGACACCACCCTGTTCTTACAGTTGTGTGCAGTAGAGGCCTCTCTTCTCCTTAATTCTAGTTGCAGGAGGTTCTTTACCTGCTCCTACAATAGAGTTTGGGGGATTTCATCTGCCTCATAATGCCGGCTTCAGGATGTACATACACTGTTTCTATGGTTGAGCGAATGTTCTATGTCCCTTTTGTAATTCCAGGTGCAGGGTTTCTCTTTCCTGCATCTATGGTTGAGTGATTTACGATTTCTGCTCATAGTAATAGTTACAAATATTACCCTGTTCTTACAGTCGAGTTGAACTTTGGTGATTTATTGAGTATTCTTAGAGTCAAGTTGAGGCAATGCCACAGCCCCGTAATGCTGGGTTCAGTTTGTTATACTTCTTGCTCTTATGGTTGTTTTGGGAGTTTGTTGGGTTTGGCAGAAAGCTAACTTCCTCTTTATACTTACGGTTGCTTGATGTATGACACTCTGTTTACTTATGGTTGGGGTTTATAAGTGTATATAACATGATCCACATGCCCTAGCTACTATGTTAACTTTGTTTTGTCAAACTGTGTTTCAAAGTAACTGAACCAGCCTATGTGGACTTTGATGAAGAAGAGACAATTATTTAAAGCTTCGGATACAACTGTGATAACCAACAGAGTAACTAATATTTGACTTGTTTTAATATATTATTTTAAAACAAGTGGACTGTATGCTGTTTGTTTATTGTTTGAATTTATCATCAACAAGTCACAGACACCAGCTATAAAAAATCTGGCCCATATATAAAACTAGACAACATACAACTTGAACATCTTAGATGGCACTAAGTGAAATTACCTGACTGATTTAGTAGTTTGTTTGCTATATATATATATATATGTGTGTGTGTGTGTTTGTGTATAATAAAATAAATGATGTGACTTCTTAAAAACAGATTTCTATACCTCCATTTTGATTTACATTTTAAAAATGGGCCAATTTTTCTTTTCTGAAATGGCTAATTTTTTAAAAAATAGTAACTATTTTTTAATTTTAGAAAGTTATTTATAAAGACAGATATTTAGTTTAACTCTGCTTTCTAGACTGTAAAAAAAAGTATATCCATTGTTTTAAAAGAGGATTTTGTAATAGATAAGTTTAGTGTCTGCCCTTAAAAGTATATTTGAGATTTAGCCTAATCAGGCCAAGTATGTAGTCCTTATGTCTACTGAATAACTATTAGGACTGAGCTTTTCCAGTCAGATATTTATTTGCTAAGCGTCTAACTTATTTGTCCCTTGTTTTGTAGAATTAAAGTTGTTACTCTGTATTTCAAGAAAGAACACAAGCATGATAAGAAAATTACACTAGATAATATAACATTAAAAAAATATATGTAGTTAATGTAATACACTTTAGTTTGGTTGATATGTAGTTTGATTTTAATTACTGGATCACAACTTGGAATAATTGGTTGAAGGTGTTAAAGCAGGAATGCTACAGTTTTTGAACTTATGAACATCTTTGTGTAAAGTAAGTAAACAATAGAATCTTTGAAATGTTTCTATTACATTTTAGTACTTCATCAATAGCAAGAAAATATAACTTTTTTCAGGCTTTACTCTCTACTAGTAATGCTTACACTCACAAGGACCTCGTGATGTTGAAGCTTATAGTAGCTAGTGGACTTTACCCACAAGTAGCAGTGGCAGATGAGCACAACTCCTACAAGAGTGATTCAGATCAGCTTTTTCACACCAAAGTATGTAAAGCATGGGAATTAATATTAACAAGCTAAAAGTAATCATTGCAAAGTCTAAATTATCTGTAGTGATATGCAGTAATTTTTAAAAAAATTTAGTATTTTCTGTAAATTTAGATTAAAATGCAGATATACTAGAAGCAGGTTTTTCGAGTGTGAAATGTCTTACAAAGTATGATAGGATATGATAGTTTTCCACACATAGAGAAATCCTTTCTCCAGATTGTATAACTATGCAGATGTGCCTGTTTTTTATTATAGAGAAAGATATAAAACAATATAATTACTTTTTTGTTGGAAGTGTGATGGAAATATTATGGAACACTTAAATTGGTTATTTATGTTTTTTAATAAGAATGCTTGACATTAATATATTTCATTCATACATTGTATTTTGCAGGAAAGCACTGATAGCTCTTTTCACTTATTACCAGAACTAACTAAGCCAGCTGGGTTGCAATGACCAGTAATTTAATTTAAGCACTACTTTTTCCAGCAATGAAGGTTGTTCTTTGTAGGATTCTGGAGGCAGTTTAATGGATCTTTTCTGGAACATATCCACGAACTTGCTACTTTCAGATTGGTGAACTTGACTATGTTTCATCAGTGTTTTGTTTCCTTTCATTGGATCAGGTGTGTCATGTTATAGTGTATTTATAAATGTGAGGTAGATTGACTTGTATTCTGGATGTGTTCTAATTGGTTGTTGAATATGTTCTTTTCATTGTCCTTGGTTGATGAACATGGTCCTTAGAGATTGCTGTAAGATTGATGTCTAATATTTTATTTCTGTTTATGGCTGAATTTTTGTTCAATAATTCTTTTATTTTGCAGTTGGTTTTGTGAGATGTTAGTTCTTTGTTTTCCAAATCTGTTAAGTGATTTGTGTTCTATGGCAGAGCCTTCTATATGCTTATTTCTGTAGTGTATGTGTATCCACAGTTGTGCAGCATTTCGTGAACAACTTCTTTATTTAGGCATTTGTTGGGAGGTTGTTCTAACTTTTTTAGTGTGTGACTTATTTTGAACTGAGTATGAAACTGGAACTGTTTGAAAATACTTTAGATTCTGTAGCTGACTTGTGAAAAGAATGGAATGACAACAGTAGTTTCTAATTAAATTTCCTCTTTATCCTTGTGTGTCAGTGCTAAACTGGTCTCTTTTTTGTTTGTTTTATGATGGGTAGCCATTTTTATGAAAAATGCTCTTTTGTTACTGTGTTACCTGTGATTTGGTGTCTATTGCATGTGTGTAAGCATCTGATAATACATCTTTTTACTTTGTCTCAATGGTTTTGTTCATAGTGAAGATATTTTTTGAAGTTGGTAAGTTTTCTGTAGGCTGATGTGATTAAGCTTGTGATATTTATTTAGACTAGAATGTCAAGACACCTTTGTCATATGGCAAGTCTCTCTCCCCATACTTATGGGAAAGGTATTTATGGCAACATGGCAGTGACAAACTGAAAGATTTCCTCAACATCCTCGACTTGAAGACACCAGCCATCAAGTTCACCAAGGAAATAGAAAAAGTATTTAATATTATAATCCATCAGTGGATATTCTAACACAACCAACTGGGTGACCATCAGTGGATATTTTAACACAACCGAATGACATTCATTGAATATTCTAACACAACCAACTGGGTGACCATCAGTGAATATTCTAACACAGCCAAATGAGTGACCATCAGCAGATATTCTAACATAAACAACTGGTTGACCATCAGTGGATATGCTAACACAACCAACTAAATAATTTAGTGGATAAATTAAATAATATACAAGTAATCATCAGTGAATAATTTAACACAACTAATTATGTGATCATCAAAGGATAATCTACCACTAACAACTACTAAGGTGACTATCACATATATTAATATCACAATAAAGTACCAAGTGAACAACCATCAGTAGATGTTTCAGTATGTTAATGACTACTTAGTCTTCCATAGGAAGTTGTATGTAATAGTGGTCACTTGGGTAGCACAAAACTGGGTGACCATCAATGGATATTCTAACACAATCAGTTGGGTGACAAGCAAGGAATACTATAAACAGAAAGACTGTATGGCTATCAGTGGATATTCCATGGTAGCCATCAGTGGAAATTCCTACATTAAAATGACCACATGGATGAGCCCCAGTGAAATATCTGGTATGTTGTGGTTAATCTTGTAGTATTTTGCTGGACTGAAACATCATTACAGCTCATATCAATAAGTCTAGTCATATACTGTCTTTTCCAAGCACTCGTTTTAACAGTCCAGTTACACAGGTGCTGCATCAGGCAATTTCACTGATAAGTCTTTGTATGGAGTTGTAAGAATACATGTTTCACTCTCAATTGCTTGTGGTTTTTACCACTGTTGGATTGATATGTTATGGAACTAAATAGTGTCCATGTAAAAATGTGTGTTTTCTATAAAGATATCCATCTTTATTATGCTGTGTACTTTTTTTTTGGGACTTTGGCCACTGGTCTTTTTATTTTTGGTGTTCTTACCTGTTACAAGATGCTGCACTTTCCTTACCACATCTGGGGTATGAGTTGTTGCAGGTCTTTTACTAGATAATCCTGATGACCTCAAGTTGATCTGTATTCCTTTGTTTTCCATTACCATTATGTACAATGGATATTCCTGTTTTGGATATTCTAAATCCCGAATTTGAACACACATTAATTATATAAGTGTATGAATATTTAGTATCAGAAATAGTTATTACAAACCCTTCCTAAAAGTGAGCAGTTTTTGGTGGCCTCACACTATCTACAAAATGCCAAACAATATCAAAATATAGTACACTGCAGCTTTTTAATGAGCTGTCATTGTCATATGACTTTCTGATTTGTGTATTATTAACTTTTTGACATAAGATACTCAACCCTCTGTAGAAAGCTTGTGATGACATAGTTGTTATGTAATCTTGTTGCAGGCAAAACCATTTGTTATGCTTCATCCCATGAGTGTTCTAGCTCTACAGCCAGATCTGCTTCAGCTCCGAGAAATGGATGTTGAACAGATGCAGGGATTTACTTCAAGAACACCGCTGAGCATGAAACATCAGCTGCTGACATACTTGTGAGTTACAGGTGACTTGTACGAAGGCTTGTTGGCAAGTGTCATGCCATAACCTGAAAATAATTTACCATTTTGAACTTAATAAGAAATCATATGTAATCTTTAATTTTCTTCTTGTCAAACTATATATTTGAATGATTTTGTATTTTCTGTAGCTTTTGATTGCAATTTCAAACACTTGTGCTGTTACATAGATGAAAAGGTTAAGCAGTCTATACATTTACTTACTATACATTTAATTTATATTCTTCGGCAAGATCTGCATTTCAGTGAAGAAAAGTTGATGTAGAAGTCTAATCTATATTTTCATTTGCTACTCCCACTATAACAGACTAGTTTCACCAAATTCACAGCTCATCATTGCTACTTGGAAGAGCAAAGCAAGTAAATAAAGTAGTCCTCATATATTGGTGGATTGTGAGCTGTTTAGAGGACTATAGATCAAAACCAAATACTCACCAATAATAACCTAAAATACTTTAGATGTTTGAATAATATGTGATATACCATCAAAATTAGTTATCTATTATTATTCAGTGGACTAACTGTATATTTCTTTTTTTGTTAATTTATTTTCTTTACCAAAACATAAATTTCAGTGAAGAAAAAAATTATGTAGAAGCTTCTTAATCTATTCATTGATATGCTACTTCTGCAACAGGCTAGTTTCTCAGATGATCAGTGCTGCTAGGAAGAGTGAAACAAGTAAAGTAGGCCTCATGTAATGTTTGGAACTAGGCTGTTGCATTTAAACTAGTATATAGATTGTTATTCATTATTAGGTAATTCATGCAGTAGCACGGTTTCTGTTTTGTAGGTTGTTACTAGAAACTACAAAACCTTATCTTGTCAACTGTTTACGGGTGCCTGCTGCTCATTCGTTACTACTACTGTCTCACAGTCTAGACACAAATCAGGATTTCACCAGGTATAATGTTTCAAGTTCTCTGTGTAATATAGAGCTGTCTGTGTCCTGTTTTCAGTTTGATTCAGATTTATTTACATGACATTTAAAACTGTTGAGGATAATAACGTATACTTCCTTCTTGTAACATAGATTTGTTTGTGAATGCTTCAGATTTCTGGTGTCTTAAACTTTTTATTGTATTTATTCAATGTGATTCTGATGCATTAAACCTAAAGTAATAAGAATAATAACATTTATTAACCATACAGTAAAAAAAAAACTTCTGATAAACACAAAAGTGCCAAAGCTTTAACAAGATTTTTTGGCATCAAAATCTTTACCTTTGCCACTGGAGGTGGATGGAGGTTATATTTTCATTCGTGTGTGTGTGTTTATTAGCAAGGGTTCTAGAAAATGGATGAATGGATTTGGACAAAAGCTGGTATACATTTGAATTTTGAAGTGGTTAGTTTTTGAAGGGTCAAAGGGCAAGGTCATGAAAATAAAAAACAATCTGTATCTGTTAACAATGATCGGATTTTGTTGATTTTGGTGGATATATGTAGAATATTATTCCTCATTGTCCTACCAAAAATGGTCCATGTCTGTTTATAACAATGGACATATGGGCAAATTTTTGTATTTTTTGAGAGCCGAATATGATCAACGCTGATTGGTGGATGTATGTGCTATACTGAGTGCACCCCTAGTTATTTTTTAATTCTGTTTACTGAATTACCTGGAAAACAGCTGTTCCATATAAATCAGAGAAAACTGTCAATTTGGTGCTTTAAAGTGTACAAACAGCTTGTTTGGGTAAGAAAAAAACCTTTTACAAATTGAACACAGTAACAAGTGTACATTTTCCCATCTTCAGGTACAAAGTTGTTGTACTTGATGATGACAGAACCATGTTGAAATACGTTTGTTACTGTGTGTAATGTGCAATAGTTTCTTTTGTTACCCATTCAAGCTTCATTGTGGGTTTTTCATTATCAAACTTGACTCGTTCTTTAGAATTGATTAAAAAATAACCCGGCTAATGATTTGAATTCAAGACTCTTTGAGATTCACAAGAAAAAACCTATTAAAGAATGATGAGATTTGAGAATCTTAATTGAATAAGTTAAGTAGACTAAGGATAGAGAAGGTTATGATAACCTTAATTTAATCTTTTCTGTGACATATGTTATTTTGGATTAAGCTAATTGGGTTTTATCAAGAATATGTAGATTTAGGAGAAACCTGATTATGATAACCTGAATTTAATCATTTTTGTGACATATGCTGTTTTGGATTAAGCTAATTGGGTTTTATCCAAAATATGTTGGTTTAAAAGAAACATTGTTATGATGACCTTAATTTAATCTTTTCTGTGACATATGCTGTTTGGGGTTCAGGTAATTGTCTGGGTTTTAGCAAGATAGACTAAAGAAGGCAAGGTTCTGAGAACCATAATCTAGTCCTTTTCCTGACATGATGCTGTTGGGCAGAGCAGGTTGTAGGCAGCTAGCAGATTAAATTCAGCCATTTGGGATAGGCTTAGTCCTCTAAGCATACCAATTGAATTACTAGTAAAAAAATCTGCATGATTTATCATAAGTTAAGGCTTAAGATTCTTTACAAAGCATGTGTATCCTTAAAAAATATTCCTTGTGTATAAATACTAGTGTGAGAAAGCTCCATCAGTTTTGTCACCTAAATTTTATTCCAAAAAAAAATGTATTGTTTGTGTTTTAATGAGCAAGCAATCATAGATTCATGGCATGAATACAGAATATGTTCACATTGTTCTATCAAGATAGATACTTTCAAACTGGTTTTGAAGTAATTTTGTGGGTCTTAATGCTCTAACTTTGTTTCTTGAGTGCACTCCAGAAGAGTATTATGGTTAGTGGAATATATATATATCAGGATTTCAATTTCATGTACATCTAAGACAGGAAACATTTAAATAAAAAAATGACTTTCCAAGAAAGATTACAAGTTCTTATTGGTACATATTTTTTTATTTTTTTAGTTACTGTTTTCATTAAGCTTAAATACTTTATGATTGTCTGTTTCTTATTGGCTGTATTATGCTTTGTTTCTGATTCTCTAACAACGATTGCTTTCACAGTGTTTTCTACTTTGTTTCAAGATACTCTGTTTTGACTGGCCGTAACTACAGTCTGTTACTGATTCTCTAACAATGTTTTCTCACATAGTTAACTGCATAGTGTTTTTCTTGATTATAGGATTGTCTGTGATGGTTGGTTAGAACTAAGGTTTGTAAATGGAGAAGGAGCTCAACAGTTTGTTTTACAAGCCATTAGGATTAGAGATCTGTGGGAAGACGTTTTACAAAACATATTTCAAGGTAAGATACTTGTACTCAAGATTTATATACGAATAAACTTAGTTTTCTGTAGTAATAAGTCATAGTAAAATATACTGCTCAAGAAAGATCTAAGACAACAATGTTTGTGCTACTGTGTGTATATATATTAAATCCAACTGCTTCCACAAATTTGTATCACATGTTCAACAATGTATCAATTTCCATGGTAACCTATAGGCTCATTCATCAGTAAACATGTACTGTTTGGTACATGATAGTGTTATCAGGGTAGGAATAGTTGTTCACATGCTTACATGGCTGCTCATCCTGGAACCACTGGCTGGAATTGTATTTGCTGATAACTTGCATTTTATATAATATCTTTTAGACATTTGGATCACAATTTGTTTTTTTTAATCTTAAAAAAAACAGTAATATGAAGATACTGATACCTTGTTAGATGGAAAATGGCTCCCATTTAATCCCATTTGGATAAATTTTGGCTAATAAGTTACTACCAAAGATTTGTTGGTATCTCATGTCTGAAATTAAGGAGGAAAAGACATATAAATACCATAGTCATGATGGGTGTTGTAAGGTGGGGTGTTTGAACTCTAGAAACACATTCTTACAGTTTTCAAATCATAAAATGTATTTTAATGAGCTAATTAGAAGAATATTTTGCAACTCCAAGAAAAGTAACAGAAGTGTCACATACAGTAAACAATGACCAATGGAGGAAGAGAATGTAGAAACCCAAAAAATTGTAACTATATATATATGTGTGTGTGTGTGAAATCCCCCCCCCCATAAAAAAATGTTTCCTCCCTGAGTGTTAAATATGTGATTTAATGATGGTTTAGGCAAGGTTAATTAAGTACAACATTGATCAAATTATTTAGTGAACTTAGTGAAATCTTTCTTGGGTTTGTTTTATTTGAACAATAAGATATCATAATTAAGAAGAATATGATTTTGACAGCACTGAGGTAAAACAACAAAATACTGACAGGATTATGACCTTTTTCTTTTTGTTGTGCTGTTTAAATGACCTAATAACAAATTAAGTTTGTTTTAATTTTGCTGCTGTGTTTCATGATACTTGACTTTTATATTATATTTTAGAAACTGTTTCCACACCCGCCAGTGACCATGAACTCAGTAGGGAAGTGAGAAAAAAACAACAAACTTTACCAAAGTTGCTTGACAGGTATCTTCATCTTGAGGTTTTACATACTATCCGCAGGCTTCTGGCAGCAGACTTAAAAGAACTCTACATTGGTTCAGAAGGTTAGGTCTAATAGCCTGTTTAGTAGTCTTAAAAATTATATACAACATCCAATTAACGATAAGTTCTTTGGTGGACAACTTTAGTTTAATAAAACAAGTAAAGAAAAAACTTTTTAAAAAAGGAAGTAAATGTAGGGATGGTTAATATCAATCCTTCAAAAACAATGCAAACAAGATAGTAGGGATGACATTTGCATCATCTCCACACAATAGCACAGGCACACAGTGTTGTATAATGTTAACAGACAAAAATAGGATAAATTAAACTCAATTGTGATTGAATAGTTATATATATTGCTATATGTTAATTCTTGCCTGTGTTATTATGTAGGGATGATGCAAGTGTCATCCCTTCTATCTTGTTTGCATTGTTTTTGAAGGATTGATATATTAGCTGTCCATACATTTACTTCCTTTTTTGAAAAGTTTTTTCTTTACTTGTTTTTTAATGCAGTGTTTCAATAGATATAGGAAGGTTGTTTTTATAACCAAATTCTATATACAATAAGGTTCCAACTGTAATATTTATTGTTTATCTATTATTGGTTGATAATTCTTATTTCATCCTGAACTTAAGCTTTTTAAAGGAACATCAAATTTCTTTAAGAAAGCTAACTTCAAGGGGTAATGATAACATCATTAACACTAGAATTACGATTTTATTTTTTAATTACTACTAGTTATTAATAATACTAATAAAAGCAGAGTTTTCAGGTAATAAAAAGAAACAGAAGAAAGAAGAACAAGAAATTCAAACTTTTAACTATGATATTTACAGATATTCCAAGAACTTGTGACTCGGCCATTACATAGATATTGTTATAAAAGAAAACACTATGTAGAATATAAAGTTCTGATGACCTATTGAGGAGATAATTGAAATAAAATTTCAATGAACAGTCCAAGTCATCTCTACATAGGCAGTGCTACCACCTGCTTGATAATCTTATATTAGATCATATTGTATTTTTTTTTTTAATTTTGTATCAAGTATAGGGTAAATTTTAACATTTTGATAAACTATATATATATTCTAATATTCCTCCATAAGATAAGAAATAAGTGTGTCACATAAACTGTCCCACAGCTTTGAATGTGGTCTTGTAATAGATCATAGATATTTCTCATAAACTAATGTTTTGGATAATTTTTTTCTAAACATTCTCGTTGTTAGTAGTAAGAGATATTGTTTATTAAGAGATAAACTTGTGTTCTTATAAGGAAAAGTGGCATTCTCCTGACATGTATGTTCATGTATTTATGATATTTCACTCATCCTTTATTCAATGCAGTGACCTATATTTGTATATATTCGAATAATATGAGAATTAATACTGAGAAGTTATTCTTCTAAATTAGGCAATTGACAAACTGTTTAATATAATGTAATTTTTTCATGCCCAAACAAACTTATAATGTTTAGGGAGAAAGGAAATGTGAAGCCTATCCCGTCATTTGGTTCACCACGTGTCACTATTTTAGAAAATTTTCACAGACTTATACCACTCATTAATTTTTAAGAATAAATTAGTAGCATTAATACTATCTATTTTTCAAGTACCTATATAAATATAAATTCATTGGGATGAATAAAAGACAACATGTACAACTTACAGACCATCACTACAAGAAGCCTTGTCTTATTTTTTGATTTGCCCAATTCTAGATCATGGATGTAGGGGTGTAATTCCACAAAGATAGTCTAAGTCAATGAAAAGTGGCAATCAAATGATAGACTGGACTACATAATTATTTTGTTGTTGTTAAAGTTCATAATTTTATTGATATGAAAACAAATTAATTAATTTAACTGAATAATGAACTAAGAGTGATTTTGAGATAGCTGGTAGTTAGTTGTAGAAAATCAGGTAATTCAAAACAAAATATAAAGTAAATCCCATAGTAACTTTATTAGTTGTTGTTTCTTTACTATTAATGAAGTTAATAGCTATTAAAACAAAGGATAAGGTTTCTTAAAAACCAGTGCAATTAATTTATATCTGCTTAGAACAAGCTTCATATATACAGTATATTGTTTATTACATGCCTTTGAAGTTCTTTTGGTTGGAATTCTCTATTGTGGACTAATGTGATGAAAATTTCAAGTTTCAGTTAATCATGGTAGAGTGGGTAATATGTTTCCTGCTAGTACTCAGAACTATATTGAATTATTTTCTAGTTTCAGAAACAGAAAAACACCTTATCACTGTCTTCTTTTCACATTTTTTTTAACTCTGGCCTTGCAATTTAGATCAAAGTAAATTGTATCAGATATCTTTGACTAGATACATTTGTGCCAGAGGAAAGTATCATGTTAACTTTGTTATGAAATATGCTTACTGGATGATGATGTCAGTTTTTATTGTTTGTTTAAAAAAAAGCTAATTACATTTTTACAATTTTCTTGAAATTCTGTTCAGACTTCTATACTTCAGAAGGGACATCATACATGGCTGGTGTGTTTGGTGAAGTTAATGAGTACAGGGCTCATCCAAAGAAAGGAGGGCTTGTAGTGAAAACATATCTTACGTACAACTGGTGAGTTACCTCGTGTGTATGTTAAAGTCATTAAGTGATTCAGTGTGTTATAGAAATTTTTAAGTACCATGTTGAGAGTAGCATGACTATTAACACCTTGTGTCTTATGTTCAAATTGTATAAGTAGTGTTTTATTATGTCTTATAATTGTATGAACAATTTTGCCGCATGTTTAATGGTTGTGTGTATGGTCTTTTGACATGTCCTAATATTTTGTGTATTGTCTTGTGACATATCCTCAAATTGTGTGCATGGTTTTGTAACATATCCTAAAATTGTGTGTATGGTCTTGGAACATGTTTTAATAGTATGTGTATTGTTTTGTAACGTGTTCTAAAATTGTGTGTATTGTTTTGTAACGTGTTCTAAAATTGTGTGTATTGTTTTGTAACGTGTTCTAAAATTGTGTATATTGCTTTATGACATGTTTAACATCTAAAATTGTGTATGTTGCTTTATGACATGTTCAACATCTAAGATTGTGTATATTGCCTTGTGACATGTTCAACATCTAAAATTGTGTATATTGCCTTGTGACATGTTCAACATCTAAGATTGTGTATATTGCCTTGTGACATGTTCAACATCTAAGATTGTGTATATTGCCTTGTGACATGTTCAACATCTAAGATTGTGTATATTGCCTTGTGACATGTTTAACATCTAAAATTGTGTATATTGTCTTATGACATGTTCAACATCTAAGATTGTGTATATTGCCTTGTGACATGTTCAACATCTAAGATTGTGTATATTGCCTTGTGACATGTCCTAAGATTATGTGTATGGTTTTGTGACGTATACCAAGATTGTGTGTTTGATCTTGTGAAATGTGCTATAATTGTGTGTATAGTTTTATAACCTGTCCTAATATTGTGTGTATGATCTTATACTATGTCTTAACATTGTGTGTATTGTTTCGTAACATGTTTTAAAATTGCGTGTGTGGTCTTGTTGTATGTGTTAACCCTATCAAGACGGGTATCCTTTACTGCACATGACACAAGGTTTTAGTGTCTTATGTTCAAAATTTTCTTAAACTTCTTTTTGTTTATGTTATACCAATTAAAATAGCATACAATCTTAGTTAATAACTCATATTTTAATAGTATATAAGTTTCAAGTTCTTAATTCTACAAGGTAATATTAAAAAATATCCTGAATTTCCCCTAGTGTGACCCACGTGACACATTTTCTGTTAACATGTCATCTTCCCTATTTTATCTGTCACCCCTACAAAAAGATAAAATTAAACGTAAATTACTCTCTATAAAATTGTTATTGCTCTGACAAAACAATAATTTTTATAGTCTTCAATTTTCTTTGGTTACAGAGCTATCGAATAGAAAATCAGACCCCTCCTGCCACACCTACTTGTCACATCCTCTCTTTCAGAATTCGTTGATAGTTCTCTCTTACGTTTAATTATATATTACCTATAACCAATAGAAATTCAAGGTTTTTATCTATCAAGTGATGTATTGTACAATGTTATGTTCTGAACAGTTAAATGTCAATTTCACTCAGAGTACCAATATTGTTTCCATGAGAAAATTAACGATTACATTGGATGAATTTGTAACAGCTCTTGTCGCATAGTTAGAAATCCAGAAAAATTTTGAGAGGTAAGGGAATTTGTCTACTATTTGCATGTTATTAGTCTATATTCTCTGGTGCATTATTTAATTAAATAGAAATTATTTAGTGCATTACTATCTGTAGTATAAAAAATTAAGGTTAACTCTCTTCGACAACCGACAGCAAGAAAAAGAAGATTGGTTAAGTATTATATTTCTTTTTTTCATGTTTATTCTTTATGTATAATTATAAAAGTAACTAAAATGTAAAAATAGGGATCTTTTTAGGTTTGTTAAGATTAGATTAGGTAAAATAAATAATAATCATATTATAATAAAAATGCTTCATGAGGCACACACGTGAGCAGCTTGTGGGTAATGTAATTCGTTAGCATAACATGAGCTGCCCATTCCTTGAGTGATTTACAACTTATAATGGTGTGGACAGTAGTTAGACATGGTTCAAAGGGCAATAAAAATTAAGCATAAATCGATGTATACTGTTACAAACTTAGGGCTACTTAGGATAAACGAATGTAGTTTCATGTTACAATTTGAAGTCATTCTAGAAATAAAAAAGTTTTTTAACATGAAAATTACTTTGCACACGGACTATTTAAAACAAATATTCATATATTCATTGACAAATCTTTATTTCATTTTATAAAAAATACTTCACTAAAAAATATAATTTTTTGTATGTGAAAGACTTATAATATTAATTGAACGACTGTGAAAGTTTGTGAAGATATACGCACTGTATTGAAAGTTAGAAGTATTAAATTTGTAAATGAGAACAAAGAGGTCATGTGGTTGATCAAATTGACTGAGCCCGTATTGAGAGAGTTAAGGCTGTTTGTACAATGACATGTTTCAAGATTGTGTGTTGTGTTTTGTCATATGTCTTAAGACTGTGTAATTTGAGTTGTAGCTTATAAGATTACCTTAATTTGTTGCATGTCCATGAGAAATGTGTTATCTAACACTTTGTATCTTTCCAAATGAAGCATACTTGATGTTGACCAAACCACACTCCAGTACATCCAGAAACCTTGGTTGTGTCCTAAGTGTCATCAGGAGTTGACATTGTCAGTGTTGGACCAAGTAAGACACCAGGAACAGTGCCAAGCTAATGGTAAGTTGTTATGTAGAATTATCCTTAGGTATATCTATAAAACCTGGACATGTTTTGTGTATCATTAGGAATTGTCTTTAAGAGTATTAGTTTCATTAATGCTGCCACTTTATATTAAAAAGTTATATATTATAGTACTGTTTTATGAATATATTTATTTCACACTCTTGTTTTACATATTATTGATATTTTGTCATTTATTTTCCCAAAATGTTGCCTGTACGTCAGTAATAGACTTATCTGAAATATTACATCTAATGAAGCTTTAATGTTGTGTTTATGTAGTGTTAGATAGAGTGCTGTTTATGATGAAGTGTCTATATCTTCTTGGCACCAGCAGATAATTAACTCTTCATCAGTTTTCCCCTTGATGATGTGAATCCCTGTTTGTGGGGAGAGAACATCTCAAGGAAAGTTCTACTTCTATAATTTACTTTCTACAGGATTTGCTTATCCACCCACATTTTATGTTTGTTGTGCATTATGACTTACAAAAGGAAGGAAAACGATCCCAGCAGATGTGTTATCTGCCACCTGAGCTGACCAGGGTTGACACAACACACAATTTTGTCTTTGAATTCCTGTAAGTGGAAGGTCTCCTCATGATAAGTCACCTGGACAGTAGTAGGAGCTGTAATCATTGGTCTTCTGCTGTGTGCAAGGTCATGTATTTGGGTATAGAGTTCACAAAATCCTGGAATTGTTATGATGTTTTCTTGCAGGACTCCATGGTGCATAGCAGAGTTTACCATATTTTTATAAATTCTTTATCTTACAATGTCTTTAGAAGTGGTTTGTAGAGGTCTTGATCTGAAAACTGCATCTGTTTATTCATCACCTTCATCTACCAAAACATTCTAGATCATTCATTCCTTCTCTGAGAAACATCTGGGTTAAATGTCAGTTTTCTTTATCCAGAAGGACTTTGAGGGACTCACTGGCTCCCAGGGGTCTGTTAAAAAAACTGAAATCAAGGATCCTACTAATTAAGCATGTAACCTAAAGACAATGAGCTTTTTTGTCTTCCAAGACTCCTGGAGACATTCACATTTAAGCATGAATTTCCATTTCGTTCTCCAGCTGTTTGAGATATGTGATAGTTAATGTGTCATGGAAGCAACTTGTGTACATGTGACTTGTTCTACATTTCTAGACAGATATTTTTCTTGAGTATATTGAGTACTGTTGTCTGGGTCATATGGTTAGGTTTTACCACTGAACTTTGTGTTAACAGATTCTCACCTGTTACAAGATTTGAACTTTTCTTACCATGGCTGAGGTATGGCTTGTTGCAAATCTCTTTCTGGAAAGAATGGTTGCCTCTAGTTGATTCATCTTCATTTTTGTCCAATACCATTAAATACAAGGGATATATCCCCTGCCTTAGAAAATAAAAACCTCTGATCTGAACACATCTTTATGATCTGAGTATTTAAATATTTCATGTCGAAAAGGGCTGTTAGATACACTTCCCAAAAGCAATATATATTTTTGGTGGCATCACACTACTTGCAAAATGCCAAACAATGTCAAAATGTAGTTCTGATACATTCCACACCACTATGATTATATTTGCTGTGGTTAACATGTGACTTGCTGATCTGCTTATTCAGATTCATTGTAATATAATGTATTCAACCATATGTAAACCATACAAGTAATTGAATTTGTTTATGTTTGGCAGAAATACTTAAATTTAATGAATCCTGAAAATTTGAAATATAAACTTATTTAATATTATTTTAATCAAATAATTTATAAATGCAAACTAACTCTCTAGTTTATGATAAGTAAAAAGTTACGCAGCTTTTTATGTTGAAAATTAAATGCTGAAGAAAGAAATTAAAAGATTTTTCTTCTTTCCAGAAAACTTGGAAATTCTGCAACATGGGAAAATATATCTGCATTTTAACTTGTTTTATGTTGATCTTATTTAGCACAAACAGCTTTGTTGTGCCATTAAACCCAAAAACAAATCTCAGTCATTTTCTCTTTACCATAGTTAGATATAAGGTAATTGGCAAAACATTTGTTGTTGTTTTTTTTTTGGACATCTTTGGTATGTTTTTACTGAAAACTGAGTAGCAACACAGTAGAACTTATCAAGTAATTCTTTCACACTAATTAAATGAAAATTACCAACTCTCAGAAAACATGATGCACAGAACATTGTTTATGTCTTATTTGTTGCAGTAGTTTCTATACATACTTCTTGTTTGAGAACCATAATGAACCTATTAAAAATATCGTATTTAAAAATGTTCCCAGCTATTTTAGCTTGTACAATTCTCATGGAAAGATTTTGTTTGAGAACAGTTGATTAGTAGGATGGTACAGAAACTTGTCTTATGAGTGAGAAGTTTTTATTAAGAACTGCAGTGACAATGAAGTTTTTAGCTGTGGCTGAGCAGCTCATAGAGTTGTTTTCTTTTTTTTTGAAGTACAATCTTTTAGCTCATATCTCCATCATCTTTTGACTGATATGAGATCAAATTACAGTTTAGAACTCAGGAGGTCAAACCCTTTCAATTGATGTATTTGACCATGCCTAAGGTCTCATAAATTAATTTATTCTAATCCTGCCTAAAATAATTTCAATTTGAAGGTAGGCTGGTAAAGATCCTGATGAGTAATTAAATCAAATTGGGTATAGGCATGCCCCATTCTTAGTATTGCTGGTGCACAAAAATATAGCTGAGAAAAACGGGAAAAAAGGTCTTATAGATTAATTTACTCTAATCCTGCCTAAAAAAATTTCAAGTGGTGCTGCTATTGAGGATTCCCTCTTGTTTAAGATAAATATTGCTATGTAATAATTTGATATTCTTTATGGTTGCAGTGAAATTCAGTAAGTTTTGTGTTTTTAGTCTTCTCTTTCAGTCTTTTAATTTAAAGAAGTGTAATAAACAAATTTTATAGTAAGTAATATTTTACTTTATAGAAAATGATGAAGAGGAAGCACAAAAAAGACTGTCTATGAATTCTTTGAAAAAAGCTTTTTTCTGCTCTGAATGTCAAGAAGAATTGTTCTTAACCTCTACTGAGATGCTACGTCATAAAAAATCCCACATGCAACAAGAAAAAGTTTGAACTCTAGTTTGTAAGTTCATGTTTAATAATATGGTTGGTGTTATCAGTCTAGTTGTGAAATACTTATTGATCAACTGAACTGTGAAAAGCAAAAGGAAGCTGACTGTCTATGTCACATTTGGCTGTTTTCTTTGTACCATCTTATTTTTGTATAAAATACTGAAAGAAACTATGTCCATAAATTACATTCTTTTCAGAAACATTTGTAATATTGTAAATAATCATTATCTAATTTTAGTCACTTGCAAGCCACACTTGAGATACCATGTATTTTAATAATAGTAAGAAGGAGAACAAGGCTCTTCTATAGTACAGTGGTTGTCATTTAATATAAACTATTTAATACAACTTTAATGAAGTTACTGTGTTAGAACTTTAAAAGAAAGAAATAATAGAGGTTTGTTGGTCATATAGTAAACTTGCTTAATCTACATCTGAAAGAGATAATTTCAGGGGCTGTTTTTCAGACAAGGTCATGTCTTAGGGCCTCAAAATAGTTGGAGTTAACCCCATTCCCAAACTTTTTTCCTGTCAATGTCTGAGCAATTTTTTCTGCTCTGAGCATGCAGTTATTTGCATGACATTGTAAATTTTTTGAGTTTTCATGTTAGGTAGTTTCATTCTATCGTTGTTTGTTAGTTTGTGAATAATCATTTTCAAATTAAACCATTAATACTTAGGGGAAGTTGAAACTCTTATTTTGTTGTTTGTTTGTGTATGTTTTAAAATACTTATCATGAAACATCAGTAGAATTGAAGTAAAATGTGAACTAAGATGCTGTTATATCAGAATATTGCACATGAAGTGGATCCAGTTTGTTGTAAAATAAGTCCATAGATGTGGTATTCCTAAACCAGCTGTACTTGGTGTTAGGGCCAGTGTTAGCTTAACTGAAGACCTAAGCAGCTACCTTTTTGCCTATGCTTAACACTGGGTCTGTTTGGGGGTAGTGGACCCTTTATACTTTCCTGTTTACTTGAGTAATATATTTAGGGAAAGGCAGACAATTTTTGTGTAAACTAGCTTAGCACGTGCTGTTTTACTGCTGAAGCTTTAGCTAAGAAAGAATTTTTCTCTGTTTCTAATCTTTGATTGTTTTATTTAAATTATTAAAATTTTCTAGTTGTAATCTGTATTGGTAGGCAGTCCATGCCAGATATCTAGTATTTTAATGGCCCATTTCAAGCCTATGGGCTTACCTTTTCTGTTTTTACATTTTACAGTCCAAAAGGCTTGGATGTTATTTCAAATTACTTCTGCTCTGTTAACTTCACTGTGTTTGGCAACAATATCTAGACTGTTCTGGCTGCTAGGGTCAGATCATCAGCATGTGCCATGACTCTTATTTAACTGAATTTCTAGGAATGAGAATAACCTTGATGTTCTGGTATTGAAAAAAGTCAGGTCAGGGAAGAATAAAAAAAGTGGGATATCTCTATCTTACACAGAGTTAATAGGTATTTTCCAGGTAAAATGTACATTGACATTTTCTTTATCTTATATATGTGTGTTAAGAATTTTAATCCATTTAATGATATCTTTCAGAAAATTATACTTGTGTAAAGTGAATAATAGAAAACTGAGATTAATTAAACCAAAGGCTTCCTTTTGATTGATAATTATGTCACTTTTTTTTGCTATTACAGAAGCTGATTATATCTCATAACAATGTGGTATTACTATGAATGCTATGACCCTTAATGTTGCTTGATTGGGTGACTCTGACTAAATGAGTATATTGCTCTCTTAAGCCTATTGCTAATACACTTAGCAAGAACCATAATCTATGTTACAATGGATGATATTTATACAATCGCACTTGGGTGACAGGAATAAATTTCTTTTTAGAGTGTGACATAATTATACCACTTTCGATCGAAGGAGGTTAGGTATTCATATTTAGACTGTTGTTTAGCATTTTTAATAATTTTGATTAAACTTTGCCCCGAGTACACTGATTTATAAAATTCAACCAGTAACTCAAGACTCTCGGATCTGGGAGATTTATTTAATTCACAGCATACTAAAGTCTACAGTATTCCAGTAGCGATACTGTTTCTGAGGTTCTTATTGAGTGCTTGTAAACTTTGTGGCATTTTATTCCATATTTCAGGAAAATACAGGTTTGGGATTATGCTTAATAAATGTGGCGAATTCCTGAGAATATTTTCCATTATTATTGTAAAGATCTTTTATGTACAGGATGTCCTAAAAATGTGGACCCATAGGGAAAATAAACATTATATTCTTAAAGTTAAACAAGTACATTTCTAATGTCTGTTGTACATATTTCAGGAAATAAAATACCCTGGTGGAACAGTATATCAAAAGTTGATATGGCATGCAGTTTGAATAATAAATAAATAAAGAATAAATTTTATATTTTTCTCTATGGGTCCAGACTTCTGGGACACACTGTATGATACTTGTTTATTTTGTTTGAACTCCATAGAAGTAGTTTGAAAAACATTTCTTTACTTTGAATTTTATTGCAGCAAAACTGGTGTTAAAATTAATGACTTTATAACAATTATTAGGGTTTGAACGCCTTTTCTAAACTGACGAAGCATGTTTATCATTAGTAGTAATTATTATTGTTATATGTTAATATCAGGCATGTTATATTCTTAGGACCATAGTCTTATTCAGTCCCTTAGGTTTTTTCAAGAAGAAAAATTTATAGTAGTATTTCAACCACACTATGTCTGCCATATCTATTGCTGATGATGCTTGTCACTCAAAACAGCACTCATTATTAATGGTCGGAACACTATTTTATGACAAATATAATTAATACTAATTGTACTCTCCCTATCTTAGAAAAGCCATTCATACCATTTATATTATAGTCACAAATAAACAGTGGTCTGACTATTGCTGTGTTCAGTGTGTCTCACCTGGCCTAATGAGCTCTGTATTGAGAAAAATGGTAGTTAGAATATTATAACTCTTCCTGTTTTTGATAAACCCTAATAGACTGAGTTAAGAACTTAGTTTTTAAAATATAATAGGCCTAATACTCATGTCTTATGACAAGTATGATTAATTATGGCTGTATAGTTTGTCAAAGTCTGCTTTAACAAGCTGTGAATATTCAATAAATTTGGAATCGTTATGTACGCGTCTTGTTGATGCTGTAGGCATTCTATCTAGGTAATCAACTTGCCTATTTCCATTTCAAGATTGTTTTTACCATGATTTTAAAAGCCAACAGGATACCATATTTATTAGGTGTTTCCCATCATGTTGTGTTAATGTAGTTTGTGTAACAAATGTTGGTCAAGCAGTTGTTGACATAATTTATGACCTCTGTATTTTCCTGGAGAAATGCATTGAGCTTTTAGTGTTCCTGTACTCAATTGGGATTAGCTGGATTTAAAATTTTTAAGAATATGCAGTGATGTCCTCTAATTAGTTATAAAATGGACTAATCCTAGTTTTCTCACCAAAGACTAGGATATCACTAGTGGTGTAGAATCTATATAGCCTGTACACCACCACACTTGCAACATTCTAGTGAGTTAATTCTGATGTAGTGCCTTGAAAGTGGTGCCAAGTATAGCTTTGGTTGAATGTGTCAATAATAGGTTTGTGTAAGTTTGGTATTATATGTCATTCTTTTATGTAGTATGAAGTAAAGGGCTGTATTAAGTATCTTCACATATGATTATGTTCATAGGTACAGTATAGATAATATTAATACAAGTTAATGAAAAAGGGGAGGAACATAAATATTTTCACTATGAAGTGTGTGTGTCAGTTAATTTAGTAAGCAAAGCTTGCCACACTTGCCTTAAAACATTCAATCCTACCAGTAAGATTAAGACTGATGATCATATCTGTACCTGATTGTTCTCAGTCATCCAAGGTTCCAGTAAGAGCAGAGGTTAAATGTTTTGATTTCGTCCTGACAATAGAAATGTGTATCTTGGAGAAAAAACATGTCTATGTTATGTCTATGAATATAGTTTATTGCAAATTCTTGTTTTCTGTTTTAAACTCCTGGGTGTTTAATGTCCCTTATTGTCTTACCCTTAAAGTATTTTGAATCAGCAAGTTCAAACAAATCATGAATTATTTTTAGGTAAAGAATGAAATAAAACTTTACAAACTATGTAATCCTTTACAAACCTAATGGTCACCCTATCTTAAACCTGATCCTGATGGGTAATGACTTAAATAGAATTGATAAAAATTACAGTTAACCAATGTAACTTAGTTCACATTGTAACATTTTTTTTTTCAAGTAAATGATGATATAAATAGCTTCTTGATAAGCCCTGGTACTGGTTGAAAGGCCTCATCAACAGTGGTTATAGTGAACATAAACAGAATCAAGTTCTGCCAGTTTATAATCAACGATCATGAAGATGCCATAGCCAAGATTGAAGGAGTATAAATACAGAAAAGGGTGGTATATAACAAGTAAAGCAACAAGGGTGGGTGGACAAATATTGAACTCCCTGTGACCAAAAAGTCAAAGCTACTACCCTTGGATTATTAACATACCTAACTCTCTTTTAAGGTGAATATTTGGTCAGAGTATGTAAAGAGGATGTGACATCAGTCGCTTTTTTCGTGTGTTTTGTGTGGGATATTTACAAATGATAGAAGGAAATAATGCATTTTATAAATTGCAAATAAAGAAACATTTGGGAAAGTTGAAATATTGAAGTTTAATTTGTTTTTGTCTCTTGTGAGAAGTTCTGCTATTTAGTTTTACTATCGTTTTTATCCTCTTAATCTTAGGTAATATTGACAATAATCTACAGATGAGGTTTACTATAAATCCTCAAATGAACTGGTATTAACATGTAAAAATCATTTATGAGCACAACTACTTGTAATGGATGGATCAGTACCACAATGTACATTTTTTAATGAAATTGTTTGTCTCATTACCTATGAGTGAGAGAAAACTAAATCCAAGTTTTGTGTTTTGGAAAAAACAATAACATCTTCTTAGCTGGTGATGTGTCTCTAACAAGAAGAGTTGAAAAAACCTGTAAAATGTGAGCTAGTAAATATATTTTGTTCAGATGTCTTGATTACAGTATTTGTCAAAGGTGTAGAACAATATTGCATGCTCAAGTAATCTAAAATCCGACTTTTTTGATGGTCATCTACTTCACTGAAATATTTGGATTTTAAATTACATAGTGTGAAAGACCAATATGTCTTGTTTTTATATATGATAAACATTCAGACAAGTAGTTACGAACATTTTAGAGGCATATTTATCATCAAGTGACTAAATGTAAGTTTACTGTGGTGAAGGGTATCTAAGTTGGCAAAGCAAGAAAATCTGAGAACTAATAAATGTCATTAAAAATCACTTTGAAAGTGCAATATTTCTTAACTAGTGTATTACATGTTTCAAATCAGAAATAACAAAAAGAGCATTTGATGTTTTATATTGTCTGCTATAACTTACTGCCCAGGATGCTTTTCATTCAATAAAAACTCTTCAAGTAGGCTAAATCTGTGGCTACCAAAAGTGTATCAGAAATACTACTTGTATGCCAAACAAATTGTTTTAAAATGCCTAAGTTACAAATGTGTATTTTTGGATACACTGTTTTCCTCCCGGAGTAAATTGGGAGGGTGTAAGTACAATATCATGGACTACAGATTTGTTTTCCACGAGTTGACAGTATGAAAGATACTGTATGCAAAAATAGACCAATCACAGTTACAGTAAAATAAAACACAGACAAGTGTTTAAGAGTGTGTCTGTGTGTGGAACTGGAGATAGAGTGTTAGATGTGTTAGTAGTTCTCTCCTACCGATTTAGTGTCAAGGAGCTAAAATTTGAAGTTAAAGCAAAAACACAGAATCCCTCTAAGTCACAAAATAAAAGCCCAAAATGAATGAATAACATCTTAAAATCTGCCGAAATATTTGTTATCCAGAAAAATTGGAAAAATCTACGTCAATATCTATCCTTGTAGTGGAGAGCAAGCCTAGACTTTTGTATATAACAAACAAAACCAAACTGCTCACCTCACTTATGTGACCCAAACCCATAAAATGGAGAACCCCTGGTCTATTACATGATTTTTTGACAGAAAAGACAACTATTTTATGACACCAGGAGTGAAGTTACAGCTGTCTTTCATGCAGGAAAACATGTTTAATGATCAGTAAGAGTGATCCTGGCTTCATGCACAACTAAAGAGAACTTCTGTGTACTTAATTGACTTTTTATGTTAACCAAAACTGAAGAAAATAAATTTCGAGAAATTTGAGTATTATCTAAGAGTGTAGCAAACACTAGAATTGTTCTGTAACACACACAACTACTTTTCATAAGCCTTTGATTTTGTATCTTGTAATGGACTAATTTAAAAGAATGTAACAAATTTTAATATCTTCAGTCAAAGATAGTTTTTCTCACACTTGTTTGCCTAATAAATTCCTGATCACCCTTTCATCCTAAATTATGAGTGTTAAGAAAATTGCTATAAAAGTATTAACATAATTAATGATAACTTTTGATACAGGTTTCTTATCTGGGAATTAGAACAGTTATTGCTGTGGTTGTAACTAACAAGTAAACATTAAGTACCTGAGTGCAAGAGGTTCAAAATATTCGTTTGCAGAAACTTAAATGAACACAAATGATAAAGTTAAAGTCTCAAACATAAGTATATAACAAAACAGCCAAAATCTGTATTGTTTTGCACATGTACATATAAATTTCTAGGATCTTAATACATTGGCTGTCCAACATTTGTGGTTCTGGTTTAAGATAACTCTATTTTCTGGAGCAAGGATAAAGGACTTCTTTATTTTATAAAGCATACAAGATTGATGTTGCTGATGAACTTTGGAGAATTTGAATGTATGTTTGTTTGTTGGCTTGTAAAGTTTCAGGAGGACAACTTCATTGTACAACTTTGTGTGTGTAACTGTGAAAATTAAGTACATTACAAAGTTGTACTGAGGAAGAATAAACAAGTTTTATAAAGAAAGAACTTGTATCGTAGAAGAATTAACAAACAAACATACAGAGACGTAACATTACATATATATTATTCATACCTTCGGTGTATAGGACGTAAGCAGATTTTTACATCAAATTTTGGGGTAAAAAAGTGCGTCCTATACACCGAAAAATACGGTATAGGGAACTGGGGAGTGTCTTGCACTACAGCCAACCAGCGAGACCGTTTTTACTATTGCATTCCCATAGAGATATAAAGCAGAGGTATAAACACTGCATTGCCTCTATGGCTCAGAGAATGAATCATCCGCAATCCTTTTAGAAGTTCTCCATTCTAGAGAGTAGGCCTGGATATTGTTGGACCTAACATGAAAATTGATCACTAATCAATTACTTCATTATGTGTGCTGATGTATGTGGAGTGCTCGATCACCAGAAGAGATTCAAAATGATAAGGAACAAGCTTTTAACAGTCTGCTAGTTGCTGAGTTGTGTAAGAGTGAGGGTGTTGTGAAGGTTCTTCCTTCACCTTATCATTCTTGTTTGGGTGAGCAGTTCATCCTTACTGTAAAGTGTATGTTTTCTAAGTTTGCGATTTCAGATCAGACTGATAAAGATGGTTTCCTGCCTTATGTAATGATTACATGCCATGCAACAGAACAAAGTCCACTGAATATTTTTCAAACACGTTAGTGTTAGAACATGAAGTTATGCTTCCAAAAATATCATTCATATATTGCATTCACCAGCTGCAGAATAAGTGGAATGTTCACAAGAATGTGTGTTTATGATGCACATGTAAACAGATGAAACAAATTGCCAAAAGACTTAAGATGTATGAGAAAATATCAATGTGAACAAAGAGACTGCATGTGGCTCTGGTATACTCCAGCAGTATATAAACCACTCAGATCCGAGTTAGATCTGATCTTATGCTGTAATGGTTCAGTCATCTAAAGTATGAGATTTGGTGTTGGCATAAGGTGGAAAAGCATGTAGAACACATTGATCAACTCAAACTGTATGTTACTGATGAACATCCACTATACTTTCTTAATCGGAAAGAATATGATAAACTAGTTGTAGCTGAAGACGTTGGTGAGGGTACCATCAAATACCACTCTGATCTAGTGGAAGAACAACCTTAGCTGTATAATATACTCAAGTGCATAGTCACAATGGCGATGTTGACCCCTTCACCAGTCTCTATAGCTAGGATTGAGAAATATAAACTAAGATGATTGCAAAACCAAAGGAAGATTTGACCATCACTTTTTGAACTGTCTGGTGAAGTTATGTGTTGTAGACCACGTAATATTCACTCTAATTCTGTATTCAGAATGATTATGTGTTGTGCAGCCCGTGCAGCTATGAAATCAACAGTTGAAAAATGTTGTAACCCTCATTTTCCCAACTATCAAATGGAGTTTCATGGTCAAATATCTACAATATCATGACCATTGGAAACAGTGCATGGTGATAGCTAGAAGACCTAGAATATTAACACCTGGCAAGCTGTTGATGATAATTAGGATACCCTGAATACAAATAACATGCTTTCAAGTGTGTTCCAAGATAATAAACAAAATTACGACACTTATGA
>NW_013667124.1:102809-118370 GCF_000517525.1 Limulus polyphemus
CAGTAATCATGGGGAGAAACTACAGCAAGAAAACACAACGAAAAAAAAAAGGTAAAATATTAAATATTAAAATATGTGTTGTTCAGTGTTGGGGAGTGCTGTTTGATGTGGAGGGTTTCTTTGATCAATAATTCTAAATCAGTATTAGACTTGCAGAGGATAGAGAAAATTGATAGTATAGGTTGATGTCCTGTAAGGCCTCCTATATTGGCAAAACCAAACGCCATTTAAAAGTCAGAGCCTATGAACATATGGGAATTTCCATCAAAACGCAAAAAACAAATTGAATAACCCCTGTGTTTCCTCTATACGCCAACATAGTGAAGAAACGGGACATCTTGTACTTATATCCCATGTTGTTATATTGATCGTGTAAGGGAGTTCGTTTAGGATGTTACTGTACTTGTATCCCATGTTGTTATATTGATCATGTAAGAGTAGTCCATCTAGTTTGTTATTGTACGTGTATCCCATGTTGTTCTGTTAATCGTGTAAGGGTAGTCCGTTTAGTGTAGTTAATGTATTTGTATCCCATGTTGCTCTATTGATCGTTTAAGGGTAGTCCGTTTAGTGAGTTACTTTACTTGTATCCCATGTTGCTCTGTTGTGAGTACCATACGATTTAGCTGGACCGCATATTAATTTTAACATTCGTATTGAACTTAAGTTTGACCTAAGGTAGGGAGAAGTGCAAGTAACACACATCTCATATTGTTTTTGTATATGTCTCGAAGTCTTATTTATCTTTTCTTACTCCGGTCAAGGTCGTATAGTAATTAGATGTTACATTATGTAACAAGACTTAGTCAAGAGAGCCGTTTGCTGCGTCGTAGGATAAACCGCGTTGTATCCAACTTGTGGGACTGGTCTACAACACTCAGTAAAGCATAGATATCTGATCAGCTACAGAGAGAACACTTGTGGAAGGAATTTTGACATGAGGGTGACTTGCTTCTGACGCACTGTTGAAGCTTTGTTTTCACTTCAGTCTCATCTTCCAGTCTTCTTGGTCTTATCCTCCAGCCTGCTGATCTTGTACGTATGCATTTCTCTTAGTTGATCACTCAATCCGCTTTAGTTTATTTTACCTTATATTAAATCATTTCTTTTATCCACGTTTTGTTTTGTTTTGAAGTTAAGCACAAAGCTACACAATGGGCTATCTTTGTTCTGCCCACCACGGGTATCGAAACCCGGTTTCTAGCGTTGTAAGTCCGCAGACATACCGCTGTGCCACTGGGGGGCTATCCACTTTTTATTTCAGTACAATCCATTTTACTTTGACTTAAAATCTTAACACATAAGCCATTCGTTCATCCTTTGAATATATAGTGCTATATTTTTTGTTAAACTTTACAACAGGTCTTGTTGCTTTCTAACTCATTACATACAACGATTACAAAACTTTGTGTTTGTGTGTGTGTGAAAATCAGGTAACCGTGTACTTGGTTTAAACCTAGGAACAACCTACATCAGATCATCTCCAGATTGGTTTAAACCTAGGAATAACCTACATCAGATCATCTCCAGATTGGTTTAAACCTAGGAATAACCTACATCAGATCATCTTCAGATTGGTTTAAACCTAGGAATAACCTACATCAGATCATCTTCAGATTGGTTTAAACCTAGGAATAACCTACATCAGATCATCTTCAGATTGGTTTAAACCTAGGAATAACCTATAACAGATCATCTTCAGATTGGTTTAAACCTAGGAATAACCTACATCAGATCATCTCCAGATTGGTTTAAACCTAGGAACAACCTACATCAGATCATCTCCAGATTGGTTTAAACCTAGGAACAACCTACATCAGATCATCTCCAGATTGGTTTAAACCTAGGAATAACCTACATCAGATCAGCTTCAGATTGGTTTAAACCTAGGAATAACCTATAACAGATCATCTTCAGATTGGTTTAAACCTAGCAATAACCTACATAAGATCATCTTCAGTTTGGTTTAACCTAGGAATAACCTACATTGGATCATCTTCAGATTGGTATAAACCTAGGAATAACCTACATCAGATCATCTTCAGATTGGTTTAACCTAGGAATAACCTACATCAGATCATCTTCAGATTGGTTTAAACCTAGGAATAACCTATATCAGATCATCTTCAGATTGGTTTAAACCTAGGAATAACTTACATAAGATCATCTTCAGATTGGTTTAAACCTAGGAATAACCTACATCAGATCATCTTCAGAATAATTTCAAAATATGATTTACTCCAAGTACCCTGTATTCTCTGTTTTTCCTTTAAATTTTAGCTTTTAATTAAAGTTTACGAGAGGCGGACAACTTAATTTTTTCTTTAGAAACTACTGCCCCTAGTTCAAATAATCTAGTTTCTAAACGAAATATTTGAAAACACACACACACATATATACAGTGTCAGCAGGTATAACGTAAAAGTTAAACGAAGTATTTTCTTTTTTCTTCTTAAACTTTTGAAGTTCTGATCTTTGTTAAAATATGTTAATTGTAAAACCACTTGGTAATTTGCATAATTATTCTGTACAGGTTCATCTTCTGTATAATAATAATGAAATAAAGCACTAGGCCAGCAGATTTACAACTATTTTGTGAATCGAAAGCTACTAGTTCCAAGGAATTCGACAGTTACTTGAGGCCATAAAGAACTGCCTTCTTTGTTTGTAAATAGAAACGTCTACATAGGAAACCTTTGACATCTGTCTATGAAGCAAAGAAAGTTTTGTAAAAAGCCCATGTTTATTTACTTATTTAATATTGTGCACGATGTACACTAACATTATCGGAAATGAACCAAGTAGCGGTGATGAAGAAACAGTGGGGTAAATTGTAAGCAGTCGTACAACTGGACATTAAGCAAATTTATTTGCATATTTATATACACATGTATATTTGTATGTATACACACACAGAGACATACATTTCAATAATTACTTAACAATATACAAAGGGAACGTTTCGGATACACCATGACCTTTAAAAATCTGGAAATTGAACTTGAATTCAAAAACAAGACGAAAGTTGTCTTAACTAATTAACGCTCTTTGAAAGATGAAAATTCATAATCAAAATAAGATTCATACCAATCACGTGACTTGAGCCTTATTTTTCCACTAACGTCTAAGGTAGATGTCAACTGCCTCTAGGAGTAATCAGATCAGCCATGTACTAAGTTTTACAGGAATCTACCGGAAGCCACTAAAAAACGTTCTGATTTCATATGGTTCCCATGGTAACCATTATTATATGACATATAGAGCCTTTGATGCAGGTAACTTAGCAGTTGCGGCTGTGATTACTGTCTTTGGGGGCCGTACATGTAACTAATTGTGAGAACCTTAGGTTTTAGTGGAAGGAAGATTATTTATAATTTATCCTACTGGTATTTCGAAACCATAGTCACACAAGATGTAAAGTGAATGTCCTTTGAGTATAAACTTGCTACACACTCACATGCACACAAAATAAGGGATACGGTTTAACCAGATAAGCTTCTTTAACGTTATTTGTCTCGTTCTAAAATATTCGGTTTGAATTCATGCTGAACTCATTTTAATCATAACAGCATTGCTGCCTCGTCTACCCCGGTGGATCAGTTTCCAAGGAACACATTCTTGTATCTTCTTTACTATGAATGTGGTTAAAAACAACACTACTTTCAAGTCTTAACTCAGTTAAATAATATTTGAGAAATGAGGAGATTCTCCTCCTCTCTCTCTTTGAATAGGGTACGTTTTGAACACAAGACTTTGAACTGAGCCTAAGCGGCTCAGTGTCGTTCAACATTCATAACTATAACTGTTTGTTGTGAAACAGGTTTCTACATAGTACACCAATCAGGAAACATTTACACATTTCTCGGCGATTCTCAACAACAATCGTTATATTATTTGTACGGAGGTCTGCAAGTAATACTTGACTATTAGTCCCCCGGAAAGGTGCAATTCTTACTTATTATTAATGTTGACTTTCTGCCCCATTAGGGCGAAAATATTTATGTTTATTTTTAAACGACATTTGAATTGCGTCGCTAATTCACGCGAAAATGTAACTCCGAATCAGACATATGTAGTTTAGATGCCTCCTCCTGCCAGTCAGGTGTTGAAAAGACAAGTAAATTAATTGTAGTACTTGCAGACTTCCGTAGTGTTGTGGACACTTCCTCCTAATGGAAATCTGAACTGTAAAAACTTTCGCCCTTACTTCGAAACACTTTCATTTTTTTTTCGCTTCTTGTTGCTCACCAAAAGGTTGTTTTTTTATATTTTCATATAAATATATGATTAACAGTCTTAGCAAATATAAAATATTTGAAATCTCATTAAATCTACAAAAATATTTTATAAATTTTTGTATGTTTTACTTTTCCTAAAATAATTTGTTTTTGCTGCATAGGTTTTTAAATGACCCATGTGATTGTACATTTGTTATTATATCGAACCCTTATTTCCACTGTGTGGTAACAAGTTAAAATAATGAACTTCAGGTGCACGAAAGGCACCAATAAGGTCAGATAACAAGAATCTCGTCAAGCAGTTACCCACCTGGAGAGAATCTCGTCAAGCAGTTACCCACCTGGAGAGAATCTCATCAAGCAGTTACCCACCTGGAGAGAATCTCATCAGGCCAGAGGGTATCCAAACTTGCAACTTAAGGTAGCTATATCTGTATTAAAATGGTTTTATTATTACCAACTAAAATCCAATACAAATTATTTCAGAACGCCCATACGGCATTTCGATAGATAGTACAAATAATGTTAGGTTAAATACAGTGTGGTAACACAATTTTCATCGTCCTATCACTAGGCAGAAGGTTTAATGATAATCCTGCTAAAATCAAGAGAAAAATGACAAGTGCGTTGTAACGTATCACACTTAATAATAATACAAGCGCGTTGTAACGTACGGCACTTAATAATAGATACAAGCTAATATGGGAGAAAGAACTGTCAACGTGTTGTGACTGTTATCACAACAAAACGTAATCAAGTTCACGTATACATGGTTACTAACTCATCAACATAAGCAAATTCACAACTGGTCACTGACACCTCACAATAAGCAGCTAACGCACTCTTTCTGACACAACATAGAAAGCTTCACACCATTTTATTGATATAACAGTGTGATAAGTTTCACATTATTTCACTGACACACACAACAAGAAAAATATATTCACATTCTGTTATTTATATAATAACATAAATAGATTCATATAAGCAGATTCACATCCTCTCACTAGTACAACCACATAATCAAATATACATCCTCTCACTACTAACACCACATAAGCAGATTCACATCCTCTCACTAGTACAACCACATAATCAAATATACATCCTCTCACTAGTACAACCACATAATCAAATATACATCCTCTTACTAGTACAACCACATAAGCAGATTCACATCCTTCCACTAGTACAACCACATAAGCAGATTCACATCATCTCACTAGTACAACCACATAATCAAATATACATCCTCTCACTTGTACAACCACATACGCACATTCATATCCTCTCACTATGACAACCAGATAAGTAGAATCATATCCTCTCACTAGGACAACCACATAAGCAGATATACATCCTCTCACTAGGATAACCACATAAACAGATATACATCCTCTAACTAGGACAATCATATAAGAAGATATACGTCCTTTCATCAACACAACGCCCAAAATAGATTCATATCCTGTCATTCATATAATAACATTAGAATATTCGCCTCATCTCACTAACATCGACATTCACAGCTTCACATCCTCTCACTGACACATTGTGTAAGTATATTTGTATAATCTCTCTTACGTAAACAGGCTCAAGTTTACACCTGATTACTCATATACGAACAAAGGCAAATTCCTAAAAATAAGCACATTCACATCCGTTCACTAACGTACCAACATAATCAGTCTCATATCTGATGTCTAGACAACATAAAGACGTAAGCAGACTCATATTCTGACAGTAATAAACAGTAAAATCCCATTTAAACGTTAATTAATACACCAGCAAAAGCAGCGAAAAATGCAGACTGGATCTCGTTAATTACGTTCTGGAGTAAATAGGTACATCAAAATCAGCAGTATCAGTAAAGGAGATTAACATCCAAGTTACTTCAGATATATATTTAATAATATCAAGATAAGGTTTAGACAACGTCAACGTAATCTACAGGCCACATCTGGTCAGTATGTCTGTTTTATTAGCAAGTTAACATTCAATGCACGTGGTTAATATTTATGTTTCATCAGCAAGTTAACATTCAACCTACGGGGTTAGTATTTCTGTTTAACCAGCAAGCTAACATCCAACCCACGTGGCCAGTGTGTCTGTTTTACCAGCAAGCTAATATTCAACCCACGTGGTTAGTGTACATTTAAATAGCAAGCTAAAATCCAACCCACGTGGTTAGTATGTCTGTTTCACTAACAAGCTAATATTCAACCCACGTTGTCAGTGTGTCTGTTTCACTAGCAAGCTGATATCCAAACCACGTAGTCAGTGGGTCTGTTTCACTAACAAGCTAATATTCAACCCACAGGGTTAGTATTTCTGTTTAACCAGCAAGCTAACATCCAACCCACGTGGTCGGTGTGTCTGTTTCACCAGCAAGCTAATATTCAACCCACGTTGTCAGTGTACATTTAAACAGCAGGCTAAAATCCAACCCACGTGGTCAGTGTGTCTGTTTTACTAACAAGCTAATATTCAACCCACGTTGTCAGTGTGTCTGTTTTACTAACAAGCTAATATTCAACCCACGTTGTCAGTGTCTGTTTCACTATCAATCTGATATCCAAACCACGTGGTCAGTGTGTCTGTTTTACTAGCATGCTGATATCCAACTCACGTGGTCAGTGTGTCTGTTTCACTAGCGAGCTATTATCCAACTCAAGTAACTAACATAGAGACACTTTTTTTGAGTCACAAGACGGACAGGAGGATTAGGCACATGTCTGATTCGATTTTCACATTTTCGCGTGAAAACATGGTAATAAACATTAGAACTGCACCTTGCGGGGGACCACACCGAAAGTGACAATAGAAGGGTCGAAAGTTAGAATGAAACCTTGCTGCACTATTATTTATTTTTCTCCTCTCGAAACACTTCAGCTTGAAGATGTAAATCGAGTAAAAACGAAACTCATACAGAATGACTGGAGTATTTTGAGAAGCAGTTTTACACAGAACGATTTAAAATAATTCAAAACGTTTTATCAAAGAATTCTACAAACAATAGTGTCACATCAGTACTTAATAACACACACGAAAAGGGATCATTTGTAATTCATGGCTTTTCATTCATAGCCAACGAAAAGAACAGATGACTCTGAGGCTTACAAGTTATTATAAGGTACCTGATGATGACAAAACCTTGTCGAAACGTTGTACATTTGCTGTTATATTAAAGTTTTTCTTCATTACCCATTCAAGCCGTCTCCAGCCATTATTATTATAAGGTAGTTTGTTTGTATATTTTAGAGCAACGCCACCTTGGGTTATCTGTTGTATCCACCGCGGGAAATCTAACCGCGGATTATTGTGTTGTGAGTCCGTATCGCTGTCCCACTGGGTGGCTAAAGGATAATGTAAATATCATGCTTGATTTATTTTAACTAAGTGTAAGGATGACGAATACAAGTTTAGTATAATATAATATTGTCAGTCAGTCTAGCTAAAAGGTTATTTGTTCAAATTATAAGAAAAAATCAACTTTTAAACTAACATTTTTATAGTGTGTTACTCATAAACTAAGTGTAAGATTATTTGACATACGAGATTTAAGAAATAAAAGAATTTATTTATAAATTTTCCGTAACTGGAAAAAAGGTTTTTGGTTAGGCGTGCCACAAATAGAAAGCGATTGATGTGTGTTTGTTTGTTTGTAATTAAGCACAAAGCTACACAATGGGTTATCTGTGCACTGCCCATCACGAGTATCGAAACCCGGTTATTAGCGTTGTAAATCCGCAGACGTTCCGCTATGCCACTGGGGACCACGCGACAGATGAAACGCACTGGTTCGGTATCTTAAGGCATATTGTTAATGGATGATTTAACGACATATTTAGTGTTTTAATTTGCGGTAACTATTAACACTTGGGTCTGATATGGCTTCGCGGTTAGGGCGAGTCGAGCGCCCTAACCACCTGACCATGCCGGGCCACTTTCCCTATGAAAACGAAAATAATATTACGAATTGAATGATATAAAGGGAAGCTAAGTGTGCTGATTTAATGGACGAACGTTCGTCAAACCTTACAGTTTGTTCTTGTAAAAAAGATGGTAACTCCTTACAACCTGATGTGGCCTGGACATATTGCTTAGAACACAAAGATCGATCGTACGTTTTACAGATCAGCGAAGCTTGACATGATAGATACTGAAAAGTTGGTGAGAAAAAAATATGCTGAAGAGTATAGACAAAGAAAAATAAATAAGATTATAAACGTACCTGTTTAAATTTCCAATCACAATGAAACATTAATGTAGAAACTCTTTATAATTTGTTACAAAACATTTAAAAGTTGTTTCTTGAAAAACCTATTCATAAGATTAACGAAATGAAATAAACCATCAAACTTTTGGAATCGTTAGGTAATATTTAGGTATATCCGTACAAAAAGAAGTCCTCTAAAATTAGTAGAATAAATACTTGCATTTATTTTTAATCGTAATAAACCTAATTACAACTCAAAAAAATTCCAACATCAAATTTTAACGTCACTGATGAGTATAATGTACCAGCGAGGAAGGGTCCACAACAATAACAAAAACGTCACCCCTCAAACGGTGAACTGCTCAGATATCGAAACAGTCTTGCGAAAACAAGTAATTAAAAATGTTTGTTGCAAACCTTTAAACCGCTCTTCATTTGCAGGTTTAATCTTTTAGCTGTATGCATGAAGAACTGTCTAGTCTTCGTTCCACGGCTCACCGTATCCGAAAATATGCTTGACAGATGACGTCATCTTCCCGGTTTGTGCACACTATTGTTCAAAATATTCAGCTTAGTTTTAAAGTCCCATCTTCCCAAAGCTTCAAGCACTTCGTGGAAAGTAATCACGAAATAAATACTTGTTCCTAAATCTTGTCCCTTTGTGTAGGAGCACCATATAATATCTAAATTTACACGGACGTTTAATTTCTTTTACGAAATCAATCTCTGTTACGTTTTCACGACTTGAAAGGAACCCAGAATTGAAAGAAAGAACTGAAAAGGAAATTCCTGAATTAAAACAGGGAATTTGTTGTGTGTTTTGTTTCTTCGTCCGAAAAATTATTATATCAATTCGGAACGACGAAGCATGAACTATCTGTCTCGCCAGTTTACACTCATAAGACTCTTTGGAAGATCGAAAACGGCGTCAATTAGCGTCAATAATGAAGTTCTGAGACTGTATTCATAACTTTATATACATATTGAGACTCTGAAGCTAAAATGATTGACTAAGTTGAACCGTTTTTTTTTAGTTTGTTAAAACACACGCACGTACTGATTAGTCTGTAAGTTTTCGATTGTGAATGCTGATGCTTCATTAGTATTTCTACTAAGTCGTAATTAAGTTCGCGAGTTAATTAGCATTACAACAACAAACAACATCGAATCAAAGACAATGTACTTAAATGTTACTTCATTTTGTATGTACCATAAAATCTTGTTACATCAGTGGTCATTGGAGGAACAATTACAATGTTGGTAGTGATTGGAAGATTAACGGAAGCGTTGGTAATCACTAGAGAAACATTCGAAATGCCAAAATGATTCGCAGGACATTTCGAGAAACACTATAACATTAATTGTGAACTGGAAGGAAATTATAAATTCCATAATGGTCGAAAGAACATTTGGAAAAATTTATTGGGACTGGCGGAGAAGTTAAGGAGCCTGCTATGTTGAAGAAAGAAACTATTTATCCAAACAATGTCGATAGAAGAATCTCTGGAGATGATCTGCGTCTGATGAAAGAATAGCAAATTATTACGTTTATAGTTATTTTGATATTCGGTAAAACATATCTAGTAAAAAAAATGTGTGTTGATACAAATTGGAAAACAATATGCAGTTTCTGTTGACCATATTCAGAAAAACCAATAACGAATTCGATAATTCTGCAGTGATTGGCAAAATACACTGGAAACAGTTATGTTAATTGTTGTTGAACAGAGCAAGTATCTTAAAACTTGACAGTAAAGATTTGCAGGAAAACACTCGCTGAAGCTGGGACTTCGGTATGATGTGAAGGAACTATTATGTTGAACATCTTATTCCGGCAGTGATTGGTCAATCTTCAAATGAATACCCAAACTCTTTGTCGAGAAAACAAACTGCGATGAACTTTCTTAGTCGGTGGAATTTCCTGTTGGAGTTACTTTCATCATAAATTAATAGATAGAGGTTGGCTGGAAATTGTTGTTGTAGTAGAATGTAAAAGTTGCTATGTCTACCTTATAGGTTCTGAAAGATAATTGTTGAAATAACATATGTTTGCATAATTAATGTTACGTAACTTTTAATTTGACATTCACAGATGGCGCCAAACGTTGCATGACAAGCAGTTAGCATCACAGTGTTCACATCCTTTTTAACTTTGCAAAAAAAACAGTACATTTTTTTAGAATAAACCAAGAAACAAATGATGACGGGCTTGTAGATTTCTTCCCCCAAATCGACTGATAGAGAGTTGCCAAACGTCGCTACAAAGAAGGAGATAATAATTAAAATAAAAGGAAGCAACAGCAAAATAACAAGTATGTTATCGAAAAATATCTTATTTTATTTTACCTACAAATGGAGCACTCAAAAACAAGTCATTCGAGTCACGTTACTATGTCAATTACTGTTCATATTATTATATATTATTACAAAAAAAATTAAACCTACAAAATAAATCGTTCATTGGAAACTTACTAAAGCTATTTCATTACTTGCTGTATCTATTTCTAACTAAGTTTTCGAGATGGTAATTTTATCAAATTAAATCAAAGTTGCTCGTAGGCAGGCATCTTTAACTTAACCGTTTTTAATTTATATACCTTTGGATGGTTATAATCCAGTGAATAGTCAGCTTGATATGCGTTTAATCCTTTCTTTACCAGAAGCTAATCATAACGAGCAAAGCTCTATAAGAAGGTTAACCTGATATAAGTTTAACCCTTTCTCCATCAGGAGATAAACTAAAATGCAAAACTCTATGAGAGGTTTAATTTGATCTACGTTTAACCCTTTCTCTATCAGAAGATAATCTTAAAATGTAAAGCTCTATGAGAGGGTTAATTTGATTCAAGTTTAACCCTATCCCTAAATGAAGATGCAAAGCTTTATGAGAGTGCTTATTTGGTCTAAGTTTAATCCTTTATCTACCAGAAGCTAAACTTAAGATGCAAAGCTCTATGAGAGTGTTTGTTTGGTCTAAGTTTAATCCTTTATCTAACAGAAGCTAAACTTAAAATGCAAAGCTCTATGAGAGGGTTTGTTTGGTCTACGTTTAATCCTTTATCTACCAGAAGCTAAACTTAAAATGCAAAGCTCTATGAGAGTGTTTGTTTGGTCTAAGTTTAATCTTTTATCTACCAGAAGCTAAACTTAAAATGCAAAGCTCTATGAGAGGGTTTGTTTGGTCTAAGTTTAATCCTTTATCTACCAGAAGCTAAACTTAAGATGCAAAGCTCTATGAAAGTGCTTATTCGGTCTAAGTTAATTTTTTTATTTACCAGAAGCTAAACTTAAGATGCAAAGCTCTATGAGAGGGTTTGTTTGGTCTAAGTTTAATCCTTTATCTACCAGAAGCTAAACTTAAGATGCAAAGCTCTATGAGAGTGCTTATTTAGCCTAAGTTTAATTTTTTATCTACCAGAAGCTAAACTTAAGATGCAAAGCTCTATGAGAGGGTTTGTTTGGTCTAAGTTTTTCCACCTGAAGTATTGCTTAGGTAAGTCATGTAACACCCAACGATGAACAGGTAGTTATATAAGAGACTTACATTCATGTGGAGTTCATCATTTTTCTGTCAAAAGCTACACTTAAAGAGAAATTTTCTTTCGTTTTCTGTTTAAGGACACTTAATTAAACGAAGCGAAAAAAAACTACATAAATGGAAATACTCGTACTTTACTAGAGATTTAATATCACATACACGATCTTTCTGGAAACTCATAAACTGAAAATATTTCCAAAGATGGCAAAAATATTTGTATTGTGCACTAACAAAAAAAATAAAACAAAATGCTTAGTCAAATTTCGAACTAAACAGTGCAGTGCCCCTAGATGTTTCACTACTAGAGAGATAATCGTTGTCATAAGAGAGAATTGATGGCAGTTGGTTCAAATAAGAAATATATAGGCAGGAAATTTCTGATTGAAAACGTTTTCTTCGCTTGGTATGGATAATTTTCGTTAAAAGCTAATTAATAATTAAAACGAAGTTCGGTGATTTCTTGAAGAATCGTAGGGTATTTTGAATGTTAGGATTATTTCATGCAAACTGATTATTAAATTCGTTTGATATTGAATAGCAGCAGTAGAAAGAAAATATAAGTGGTTTCACTGAAAACTTCACACGTTCTGCAGGAAGAATTTACTACTAATGCAGAGGCACCAAATGTGGCCTAATGCTCAACGTGTTGGACTATTGAACGAAGGGTCCAAGGTTCGCGACGTAAAGCTGTTGATCACGCTCCATAATTCCAGGTGTAACTACGTTTTGAAAGGGAATTAAAATAGTTGTGTTATTGTTTTGTTTTTGAATTTCGCGCAAAGCTACACGAGGGCTATTTGCGCTAGCCGTCCCTAATTTAGCAATGTAAGACAAGAAGGAAGGCAGCTAGTCATCACCACCCACTGCCAACTCTTGGGCTACTCTTTTACCAACAAATGGTGGGATTGTCCGTCACATTATAACGCCCCCACGGCTGAAAGGGCGAGCATGTTTGGCGGAATGGGGATTCGAACCCGCGACCCTCAGATTGCAAGTCGAGCGCCCTAACCACCTAGCCATGCCGGGCCAACAGTTAAGTTGCACATGAATTAGTGAGCTCTCTTCTTCAGAGGCTATTCTAAGGTTAAGTTTTCCAAAGAAGTTTACTTCTACAATAGTAGTTCAAGTCAACAACTATATTACATTATTCATTTATTGCTACTTTCATTATCATTATAGGTTATTATGTTTAATATATCTAATGTCATTACTTTTTGTTTCGATTCACAGTTCATTATTATTATACTTTTATTATAAACATAGTTTTACATTGTTAGCTTACTATAAATCAACAACATTATTGAGATTACGGCAGAAGATATTTTTGACAGCGAAAGTACCCAACTGATGAAAGAAACAATGCATTCTATTTAATCTTTATGAGTAGATACGCAATAAAAGTGTATTTAATCAACTATGCTGGTGACCAGGTTGACTTTTGTTTCACATCTAAGTACATAGCTTACACTGATTATAAATTAGCATCAATTATAACCAATACTAATAATGAAAGTAACATTAAAGAAAGAATGGACATATCTTACTTACAGAAAACATAAACACCATATAGTTACTTCAAGAGGGAACACTTAATAGCAGCGGCACTTGAAATTCTTTTAGGCAGGATTAGAGTAAATTAATTTATGATACTTTTTTTTCCTTTTTTTTTGTTAGCTATATTTTTATGCGCCAGCAATACCAAGCGTGGGGTGCGGCTAAAAATACATTTACTGGCTCTTATTATAACTTTACAAGCTATATATAAATTTTATTCGAAGAAAACTTAATCAATATAATCTATCTTTCATATAAAACCTCATGAGTTTTACTCATAGAACTTGACAACATCAAGAAGTTTTCATATGTAATAAAGGTTTTCCTAGCTCCTTGGTATACAGAATAATCCTTAACTATTAGTCGCGGCATAACGGCTCATAGAATGGCTCTGAGTTTTTCAAGTATAAACTTTTAGTTCATAGCTCCGTCATCTCTTGACTGATTTGAGATCTAATTACAGTTTTGGACCCAGGTGGTGAAATCCTTTGGATTGATGTATTTGACCACGCCCAAGATCTCATAGATTAATCTAATCTAATCCTGCCTAAAATAATTTCAATTTGAGGGTAGGCTGATAGAGGTCCTGATGAGTAATGAAAGCAAATCTGGTATATGCGCGCCTCACGCTTGGTATTGCTGGCGCACAAAAATATAGCTAACAAAAAGGAACATAGGTTAATTTACTCTAATCCTGCTGTTACGACAGCGGTAGTCACGTGACGCTGGTAACACGTCATGATATTCTAGAAGGATCGGGGAACATCACGAATAATCCAGTATGTACTAGGCGCCCTCTATTCATGTATATAAGTGCGCCGGATCACATGAGACAAATTAATCGGAATTGAATTGAAGACAGGCAGAGATAGTGACGGACAATTGAGTCAAGCGCGGTAGTGACCGTAAGTGCGTGAATCATTGTGAATTATAGCGTATGTTTAAAGTGACTGTGGAAATTAAGTGTGTTGCAAAGTTGTATCCAGGGAAAAATAAACTAATTTTATCTAAGAAAGGACCTGTATCGCTAAAGTTTCTTCGGAAAGAATTTTTATGGAAAATTAACAAACGACTAGAGACGTAACACTGCCTAAAAGAATTTCAAGTGACACGGCTATCGAGGATTCCCTCTTGTTTGAATAAAGGAAATCTGTATTGTGTGTAAAAAACAAGAACTTCGTCCCTTTTTCGTAGAGCCTACCCGCACATACAAATATTTTGTATTTTAAAGTCAGGATGCAGTGTGCAGAATATTCTAGATATAAACATATAATATTATCACTGAAGACATAAAGTGTTGTTGTTTTTCAGTTTACTCGTCCTTATTGTAAAAGGTTATATTGGATCGTGTTTTTGTTTTTCAGCTTACTCGTCGTTATTGTAAAAGGTTATATTGAATCGTGTTTTTGTTTTTCAGTTTACTCGTCGTTTATTGTAAAAGGTTATGTTGGATCCACTACGAGATTTATGCAGACACACACATGAGGAAAAACATGCACATTTAAAAGCATCAACCAGATCGAAAATATTGAAATAGTCATTAGATAAACGTGACGTATAGCCAGTCGTCCATTGAAACTGTTTTAACCCTCAACAAGTAGGGTCATAAAGACCCACAACGACAAACTATTACAACAGTAAGAAAGAGAACTGAAACAGTACATTAGCTCTACTGATCGAGGATGTAGTACAGACAATAACGGGTAGAGGGCAGCACTAGCTGAGTTGGAATATCGACTTGAAAAATCGACGTGGGTCATTCTGGTCTCATCCTACCAGTTGAGGGAATCTTAACAACAGTCAATGACGAACAGATACATTGCATAAAATAGAACTTATTTATTCATAAGCAGAGACTGCAACTTAACCAGTTTATCATATAATCTGATATATAACTTTTACACCAACATCTACTTATGATTAATAATGGCTGGAGACGGCTTAAATGGGTAAAGAAGAAAAACTTTAATAATAAGTTTAAACAATAACAGACAAATAGTACAACGTTTACG
>NW_013667124.1:118391-130006 GCF_000517525.1 Limulus polyphemus
AAATGTACAACGTTTCGACAAGGTTTTGTCATCATCAGGTACATATGCTGTTATGTTAAACTTATATTAAAGTTTTTCTTCATTACCCATTTAAGCCGTCTCCAGCCATTATTAGTCTCAAAGTAGGTTCTACTTATGATTACTTCATGATACAAGTGACATTAGATCTCGCTATTTCGTTCAGAGAGCCGGACAAAGCCTGGCTGGCTGACAGCTTTTGGTCAGTTATTCAGTTCTTGAGCCACTCATGTTCGTATAAGTCTCGTTCAGGATGAAAATTCCAATTCCAATTAACGTAGAAAAGTTTTTGTTTCTTTCGAGTGTTATCGCTCGCTCCTCTACACAACTACATCTAGCTTATTTTTATTAAGTTAAACTACATAACTTCTCTGCACGGAATTTCTAGTGATAAATTAGTAATTACTAAAGAAAGAAGAACCATATTTTTAAATATTATCTTTTGCCAAAAACAAAAGAGATGAACATCAAAAGCAAGAAATAGAAATTTCTGTTTCTATAACAATGGATAAATAAACAAAAAATATAACCTTTATGATGTTGCTTGTAACGCAAATAAATCACAAGAATATAAAATGGAAAGCTACGAAAGGAGAAAGATAAGTCTTCTTTTTATGCGATAGGTGTCAAAGAAGCAGTCTTTTAGTCACGGCCATTTTTTATTTTTTGTGGGCTGCGTTGGCTGGTAGCTAGGGCGCTCGACTCGCAATATGGTACAGGTACAAATATTTTTATCAAACATGCTCGCCCTTTCAGCTGATGGAGCATTATAACGTTCCAGTCAATCCCACTATTCGTTGATAAAGAGTAGACCAAGACTTGACAATGAATGGTGTTGACTAGCTGCTTTCCGTATAGTTTATCACTTTTAAATTAGGAACGGCTATCGCGGGTAGCCATCGAGTAGCATTAGAGCGAAATTCAACAAATACGTGTTAATACGCTTTTCAAAATTTTCAATGTAGTATTTGTTTTATTGATCCTCTACAACACTAAAGATAATGATATACGTTAGTGAAGGCTACCTCAAGGGAGTAACGGTTCAGCATCTTATACGGTCAACTTTGAATTAAGGTGAGGGTTAGAAGTCTTCATTATAAACTCCACATAGATTAGAAAGAGAAAAACTTCTTATTTCAACTCAAGCCTATGTTAATTTACCGAAATTTAGTGTACTGAAATTCATATAACAACTATAGAAAGGAAACTCATTGAACAACATGTCATATTTTCATTCGAAAGTCCATATTTTCCCGAAAAAGGGGCCTGGAGAGATCACCTGTTTTAACCATTCCCACCACTATACAGTAATGTGTTGTCAGTCAGTGAGTCAGTAGCCACTAAAATGACGCCACGTAAGGGGCTTTTAACCTTACAATTTGTACTATCGTAAAAACGTGCGCATGCCATGAATTACAAGAAGAATTATGCACTCTGTAGGCTACAACGCAGCATGACATATGAACTTCAAAAGCAAGAAATAAAAATATTTCTTACTTTCAATTTTGGTTTTATTTACTCTTGAAACAGAATACATTCGGAGACTCTGCGGAAGTACATCTAGTTTATAATTACTGATTTAGTCTTCTCCCGTTGATGCCGAGGTCGCTTGACTGTCTCCGAGATTAAGAAGACTAATGAGCAGGATAATTCAGGATAATAATAATAATAACTAGTAATATATGGTGCTATAATAAGTATGTAATACAGTGTTAAAAATCCTTACCTTAATTCTGATTTGCAGTGATTTAAAAAGAATTGGTAAGAAAAACACAAAAAACATCTTACTTACCACCTTAATCTAATTCACACCGAAACAGTTGTTGTTCAAGTCATTACAGTATAACTAGGATTTCCACCACTATTGTATCTGTCATAACTCAGCCAGCCTGAAAAGCACTGGTATTGAGTTCGTCAGCACTGAGTATAGCTGCTATTGTCTGGTTTATGTTTGTTTGAAGTTAAGCACAAAGCTACACAATGGGTTATCTGTGCTCTGCCCACCACGGGTATCGAACCCCCGGTTTTTAGCGTTATAAGTCCGTAGACATATCGCTGTGCCACTGGGGGGCTCTACTGTCTGGTTAACGCATTGTTATACATACTTCTTCTTTTCACTCCGAAGTTCTTATTAACAATACATACATTACATAATAACACGTGCCTCAACAATGCCTAAAGGCATCAGTGAATGAAATAGACATCATAAGTCTAAACTAAGAAACAAAAATAGTTTGAATAAATGAAATAGTATAGACATTATAAATATAAATTGTGAAACGTGGTTGAGTTGTTAGGTCACATTTTGAACTATACGTGCTTAGAAAATAAGTTGTATTCTCTCCCCCCATCCCCAACAAAAGGAGAACTACTGATTTTGTGTAGATTTATGTAGCCACTATCATCACAAACCTCGTGTTAAAAGTTCTCTGTAAATAAATTCCGCTGTATTTATGTCAAGGAACATCTAGAATTATCTAGCTGTTGACTGATTTCGTCACATACACGCAGATTTTTGGACTATAATTTCTACAATATTTGCCTAATCTGGACACAAGATGACTGAAAATAACTGAAATACATCGGGAAAACTATTGAAATGATAAATAAAAGCATAACACCACTTATGCATGATTTTTAGGAGAAAATGTGTTGAACAATAACCAAAAACACCTTAATTTAATCTTTGAATTACACATACAATTGTTTATAGGATCCAGAATTCTTGCCTGTTTAGTATACATAATATATCAAAATTATCCTCCGTGACTTTACAAGCGTATAATGTACAATATAATATAAGCCATATCTCTATTTTGGTGAAACGTAGGGGCAAAACGTAGTATTACCCTAATTTACCAATCATTGACAATGCTTAGTTTGTTATAGGAATGAATATTTTTTCCATTTAAATTGCATAAAATGTATTTAGAAATCGTTCTGAGTGTATACAATGACAAATCCATGACATTTTCGATTAACTTATTCTAAAATTATTTGTAGCAGTATATGTTTTAATAACAGGTTTAATACTTTCCTCAGTGGAAACACTGTAAAATAACATGGAAATTTTTTTACAGAACTTATCTTTTATGGCAGATTTGAGGTCTGAACCAAGTTGAATCTAAATTAAAACAAAAAGAACAACTAAAAAGAATACATTAAAATGAGTTTTGTCATATTACTAGTCATTGCCGCTATGCTACTGCTAGACTTGGAGCAGTGGTTCTCAAACGTTTTCGTCGGCATACCATTTCGGAAGGGCAAAAACCCCGCGAAACACCTATCGGTTCTACCCCAGCCGCATTCGCTTGCTACCGAAAAAAAAACAACAAACAAAAACTCACCAGAACTAATGAGAAGAATGGAGTTGTTTTTGATGGGACTTATATTTTGAACAAGACCCTTGGAGGACCCTCTAGAACCACCAGTGGTTCGCCACCACACTTTGATACACACTTACTCGCTAAAACTGTGTCACTGTTATTTCCTACAACTAGTTGCGTATAGAGAGAGGAGTCCTCTGCTTCCACCCACTAGCCTATAAAAACAGTCCACTTAATATAAGTGCCTAACCTCGTAACACACTCACCAATCTGACAGAGGGGGGGGGGGATTAAATTAACTATATTTCCCACAAGCATCTGCTCACTTTAGAAAGCTGATACATATTAATGACGTCATAATGTCTCCCGATACTATAAACTCTCTGTTTCTTAAGGTAAATCAAGAAAACATACAAGTATCAAAATACATAAAAAATAAGCTCAATCTGTTTATAAGGTAGGTGTGCTTCAAATAAAATACTATTTATTATGAATATACAGCATATATAAGGATAATAATAATACAGTCTAAGAAAATTCAGTTTTTCTTTTCCAAACTGGTCACTGAGTGAGACTTGACTCTAGCAACAAAACTTTTTATTCATAGGATATTTCAAGTATTGTGTGGTCAACAATATATTTTCAGTGAGACTTGCCTCTAGCAAAAAAACTTATTATTCATAGGATATTTCAAGTATTTTGTGGTCAACAATATATTTCATGAAGTGACGTTGCTTAGGTCTCTACAAGATTAACTCTTTCGTGACTTTAGTATTGTATACTAAAACTTTTTTTTTGTTATGGTCCCCCGGTGAAACAGCGGTAAATTTACGGATTTATAACGCTAAAATCCGGGGTTAGATTCCCCGCGGTGAACACAGTAAATAGTCTGAGTTGTCCCGTTTAATGGCGAGTCAACTCAGTCTCAAGCCAGTCACTTTCAATACATATAAAGGGGAACAGTATACGAGCCATGAAAATTATCATTTGACCAGTCAAAACTGCTGTATTCTTGTAGAACTAGCATGGACACGTTCAAGGATACTGAGAAAGACCAAGAAAGCTCGTATCAGTTATCTAAGATTCACACAGCGATCCCATTAACCCCTGCGAACGGACGACATAGTATTTGTGGTGTGATCATGTGATCCTTTCGAACAGCCATCCTATTAACCTCTGCGGTGAACAGACGTCATAATATTTGTAGTGTGATCATGTGATCCTTTCAAACACAGCTATCCCATTAACCCCTGCGAACGGACGACATAGTGTTCGTAATTTGATTCTTTCAAATGGGAAACGTTATCCTGTGAGGAACCGAGTACAAGGAGTACATCACAGCTAGCGATTTGGTTTCATGTTAAAGTTTTTCTAAATGGGTAATTAATTTTATTTTTATTTAAATATTATCCCGAAATTACGGATAAGTGTGTAACTCCACTAACTCATGAATTTTGGTATCGACTCGTTTCACTTAAAAGCAAAGAGTGACTTTTTTTTATAGTAACGTCTTATTATTCTCCTAATACGGTTGTTACTTGCGATTTATCTATTTTTGTTTTTTAAGTTAATTTTTACTTTACGTCAGAGCAGTTGTAAGGAATGATGTTGATTATAATTGTGTTGAATATGATTTTTTAACTTGCATATGTAATGTTGATTATAATTGTGTTGAATGTGATTTTTAACTTGCATATGTAATGTTGATTATAATTGTGTTGAGTATGATTTTTTAACTTGCATATGTAATGTTGATTATATTTTTGTTGAGTATAATTTTTTTAACTTGCATATGTAATGTTGATTATAATTGTGTTGAGTATGATTTTTTTAACTTCCATATTTAATGTTGATTATATTTGTGTTGAGTATGATTTTTTTAACTTCCATATTTAATGTTGATTATATTTGTGTTGAGTATGATATTTTTTAACTTGCAATTTTAATACTGATTTTGTGTTTATGTCAAGGATGTGGCATATCAAAATATAATTAAGGTCGAAAAATAGTTTATTAAACAATGTGACCTTCCAATGAATGTCCTTTTTAATTTGTTTTAATCACCAGAGGTACCTTGTACTTCGTTTCTCATGAAACATCCACGTTTGGATATAGTTGTGTGTTGGTTGTTAGTAGGCTTTTTTGCTTCATTTGAATTTCGCGCAAAGCTACACGCTAGTCGTCCCTAATTTAGCAGTGATAGACTAGAGGGAAGGCAGCTAGTCAACACCACCTACCGCCAGCTCTTGGCCGTCACGTTATAACGCTCCCACGGCTAAGAGGATATATATATATATATATATATAACTTCCTAGTGGATATATATATATATAACTTCCTAGTGGATATATATATAACTCCCTAGTGGATATATATATATAAAACTCCCTAGTGGATATATATATATAATTCCCTAGTATGTGTGTGAACTTCAAATCTCCCTTTGTTCCATTTGTCGCAGCTTCTGCAGAAACGTCAGCATTTATTTTAAAAGCCAATAAAATTTCCCAAATTCTTCGGAACAGGAAGGTCTTTGTGATATGGCTCGGCTCGAGCAATAAATTGTATCAAAGTGTCCTTCAAATGACATAATTCAAATCCTGCGAAACGACCTCAGTAAGACACATCGAAATCACAAAATTCACTACTATCAACATCTCAAATGGAACTAAGTACACTGGATGAGAATTATGTCACGAAGTATGAAGAAAAAATCCACTATTCTTCAGTTTAAATAGTCTATTACCCTTAACGATATTCTGGTTTTCCATAACAATTTCAGGCTACGCTGCCCTTATTCATGGTGTATGGTCTTAAGCCTTCCTGTGTAGAACAGTTACAAATAAATCACAACAGGAAAGAATACAAGTGGCTTTTCTAAAATATAACAGTATCTTATGCTTAACTTAACTTATATAAAAAACTACCCACAAAAAGAAAGAACTTCGGGATGATTGCTACATCTAACTTCTTTTAAACTAGAAGTAATTTCAATCAATTGCCAAATTAAGGAAGTCATGTAAATCAAACGAATTTAGTAACAAATAAAAGAAGAAAAACATAGCAAGCTAAAATCACTTCCTTTTTTTTTGCTATTCTTTCTCTCTTTAAGAAACGACAGGAGTTGTCATGTTAACCTGTAGATATGTTGATTCAGATATGTACAGTAGCCATGTGGAGATTGGTTTGGTTTGTTATGAATTTCGTGCATAGCTACACGAGGGCTATCTGCGCTAACCGTCCCTAATTTAGCAGCATATGAATAGAGGAGAGGTAGCTAGTCATCACTACCCACCGCCAACTTTTGGGCTACTCTTTAACAAACGAAAAGTGGGATTAACCGTCACATTATAATGCTCCCCACGGCCGAAAGGGCGAGCATATTTGGTGTGACGGGGATTCGAACATGCGACCCGCAGACTGCGAGTCGAGTGCCCTAACCACCTTGTCATGCCAGGCCTCCATGTAGAAATAATAATAGCAGTACACACGTATCATCACTATTAAGATATAATATGTACTCCTGCACTAACTTCTGTAATAAAAACATTATTTTGAGCCCTTCATGAATGAATGATTGACAGCAAACTATTTTAAAGTATGGACAAGATAATTTCAGTTTTCCCCACTTCTCAAGTGAGGGTACATATTGTTGTTGACACAGAATATTCTAATGAACATTATAACTTTTGTAAACTCGATGGTTATCGGAAATTTCTAGAAAACAGTAGGTAAACATACTTGGCATTAGTGGTTAATATGGCGGATACTTAAACGTCTACAGTCAAGAAAACAGAACTAAACTCACATTGTTTTCATAATTCTAGCTTTTTTTTACCTGGTTTTTCTTTTTATTGAAGTTAAGCACAAAGCTACACAATGGGCTATCTGGGCTCTGCCCACCACAGGCATCGAAACCCGGATTCTAGCGTTATATGTCCGCAGACATAACGCTGTGCCACTGGGAGACCTTCCCGTTTTAGCTAGTCTATGTGATACTTTTTATTCGAATCTTTGTACAGTTTAGTACGGTTTGCTACTCTAGGAAGTTAGTATTTGGTATTTTCGATCTCATCAGAATCTTATGTGACACACGAGTTAAACAGATAGATCAGTGACCCTAAGGTTCAGAGATAATGATAATTAGTATAGAAGTTATCTTTATTCAGATGTTCTCACATAATATTTTTTCTCTGAATTTCTATGCAGTTTTTCATGGCTTGGTGGTCAGGGCGCTCGACTCGAATATGAGGATCGCGGGTTCGAATTCCCGTCACCGAACATGCTCGCCGTATCAGACGCCGGGTCATTATATGTGACGGTCAAGCTCACTATTCGTTGGTAAAAGAATAGCCCAAGAGTTAATCACTACTAAATTAGGGACGGTTAGCGCAGATAGTCCTCGTGCAGCTTTGACTGAAATTCAAAACAAACCAAACGAAATCCATGCAGTTTCTGTATATATGTACGATATTCACCTTCACGAAATATCCCAAGTAATGCATGTGCTAATTCTTTTACATTGGTGAAGGGAGCAAACTGCAAAATTTATCTCAAACGTGCAAATACGCGTTTCTCTATGGATTTTTTTGGAGCTTATTCAAAAAAGCAATAAAGACACCTATGCATCTGACTTGGTTTAATATATCTAGTAGACAAGCGGTTGGATTACGTAATCAGTTGAGTTATGGGATACATGACATTCTTTGTTTGGCTAGGATATTTAAGTCGGGTTTTTCCATAGTACTGTCTCGTGGCTTTCAGTTTGTTCTAAAATTTCAATGTTTAATTTCCACTAGTTTTTGATCTTTATCAAAACTAAAGTTTCTGATTTAAGAACCGTATTAAACGTATATCTCGATCTTTTAAAATTATATCACCTAAGCAACCTATTTATTTACTAAAATAATAGTGATTCTAATTTTCCATTGCCTGCCCTTTCAACTGTGAGGTGCGTTATGATATGACGACCAATCCCACTATTCATTGGCTTCCTTCTTTCTTGTCTATTACTTCAACATTAGGTAAAACTAACCCAGATAGCCCTAAAGTACTTTACGCGAAATTCAACAAACAAACCACTGCCTCCTAAAGATCGTCTGCCCAAAAAGTTACAAAAAATAAGACAGAATTTTTTTTTTATTTAGACGTGTTGATTTATCCCTTAACACCTTTTATCCGAATCGTTTCTGTTCACGTCTTGCAATACAATAGCCACTCAAGAATGTTTTCTTGTTGCTTCAAAACAATGTGACTAGGCGTATTTCATTAATGAAAATGTACCCTAGGAAGAGAGAAGTTACACACTTACCGCGAACTTAATGGACACATTTTTCTTACTAGAAGACGATAAAGAGCGTGTTGTCAACGTGACTTCTAAACAACATTACCAACCGTCCTCATGATACTGATTTGTTAAGACGATAAACAACGGTATAAAAGGCTACGCTGTGTAGGTGTGGGAAGAAGGGGACTGATAACTGTCTTTGATGTGAGTGAACCTTCCAAAATATTTGTCCTGTGAGTCCAAATCATGGTATCAAAGTATTCTAATCAACATTAATTACTTAATTAATTATTTAACTTGTATCTAAAGCAGAGGTCGCTCCACAAAGGAAGAACCCTAAACATTATTTCTGTTAGTATTTAACTTGTATCTAAAGCAGAGGTTGCCCCACAAAGGAAGAATTCTAAACATTAATTACTGTTACTATTTAACTTGTATCTAAAGCAGAGGTCGCCCCACAAAGGAAGAATCCTAAACATTATTTATGTTAGTATTTAACTTGTATCTAAAGCAGAGGTCGCCCCACAAAGGAAGAATTCTATAGATGTTGGAGAAAAAAAAATCAGTCTCTCATACAGACAGAAGTTTATCTCGTTAGCACAAAGGCAGACTTAGAATTCAGAAGTACTGCTAAATATAAGCTTGCGAACAGAAATAATCAGACGTTTTCGTTGATAGATTTTAAATAGTTACAAAAGACATAAACATATCGTCAATTCGAAACAGGTTACAAAATACTTTGGAAATAAGTTCTTCTCCTACACCAACCACAAAACTAAGAAACTGTTTAGAAATTATCGAAGCAAACAGAAACAATCAGACGTTTTCGTTGATAGATTTTAAATAGTTACAAAAGACATAAACATATAGTCAATTCGAAACAGGTTACAAAATACTTTGGAAATAAGTTCTTCTCCTACACCAACCACAAAACTAAGAAACTGTTTAGAAATTATCGAAGCAAACGATCTGTCACTAAACCGTGATAATGGCCTTAGCAGCATCAGCCGTATTTGACACGGTCTATACGACGTTCATACACTTGACCTTTACCTATATCCTGTCAGCTGCTGATACCATTTCCGTCACATTTAATTCCTGTGAGTTTTGTCTTTGTAACGTTATATAAACCTTGTATTGCTTAATACTGATCATACCCGAAGAAGACAGACCAATGTTCTGTTGAAACATGTCGTTTGTCCTTATGCTTTTAAATCGTTGTTTGTCTACCTATTATTATATCAGCACAATGTGTTTCCTAACAATAGTTAGAGAAGACATTTCAGTATTACAACCGTTAGATAATTGGTGTTCGAAATCTTTCTTGTAGTTAAATAATCGAAAAGAAGATTACTTCCTTAGGCCTACTTCTGATGCTACTACTCTTGTATTGTTTGTTAAGCCCAAATCCACACAATGGGCTATCTGTGCTGTGCCCACCACGGGTATCAAAACCTGACTTTTAGCGTCATAAATTCACAGACTTAGTGCTAAGCTACTAGGAGCCTTATAATGGCCTCGACAATACTGTGGTTGAATTGTCTCCCAAATTTGTGTTGCCATGTCAATAACTGTGGTTGAATTGTCTCCCAAACTTGTGCTGTCATGTCAATAACTGTGGTTGAATTGTCTCCCAAACTTGTGTTGTCATGTGAATAACTGTGGTTGAATTGTCTCCCAAACTTGTGTTGTCATGTGAATAACTGTGGTTGAATTGTCTCCCAAGTTTGTGTTGTCATGTGAATAACTGTGGTTGAATTGTCTCCCAAATTTGTGTTGTCATGTCATTTACTGTAGTTGAATTGTCTCCCAAATTTGTGTTGTCATGTCGATAGCTGTGGTTGAATTGTCTCCCAAATTTGTGTTGTCATGTCAATAACTGTGGTTGAATTGTCTCCCAAACATGTGTTGTCATGTCAATAACAGTGGTTGAATTGTCTCCCAAACTTGTGTTGTCATATCAATAAAAAGAGGATATTTCTGGGATGTTCCGTCTTTTTTGCTTGAATTTTCATTAATAAAATAAAGCAGAAAATTCAGATGGATTTTTTTTATGCATTTGATAGGCAAAATACAGAAGGAGAAAATGAAGCCTAGGTTATTGACCAAGTTTGAAATAATTAATCAAAATAAACTGCGGTAATGGTTTGGGGGAGATAAGATTTATTTTTCATGTTGATTGTTTATCTTTGGAATTTCATACTACTCGCTGGATGCATGCACTAGCCGTCCCTAATTTTGAAGCGATAAACCAGAGGGAAGACAGATAGAACAGTGTAATTAACTCTCATATCATAACGCCCCCACGGTAAAAAGTTCAAGCATGTTTGGTAACGGGATTCGAACTCACGACCTGCGCATTGCGAGTCGAGCGCCCTAACCACAAGTCCACTTTTCATATTGATAAAAATGATCTTACCTTAATAAACTTGATCATACTTATATTTCAAAGGTCAAGGCCAGTCTCTAAAATCTAGCTTGTGTTAGGTAGTCAACAAATTAATGTCGCGTTTTGGAACACTTTCATTAAACACCCCCAAAAAAACGTACATCCCGTATAATAGTTAAACGGACCGCCTAAACGTAACGTTAGTGTAGCCTATATAATGTGTAAAGTTTAGTATACTTTAATCCGTTATAGTGATGGCACACGACGAGACACACATTTGGCATGTAATGCTGTTTGAATACAAGAATGGAAACAATGCCTCTGTAGCCACAAAGAATATCAAAGAAGTTCATGGAAATGTTTTGAAAGTTCGTAAGTGTCAACGATGGTTCAGCAAATTTCGTTCAGGTGACTTTAGCGTTAAAAACTGTGATGGAAGGGCCGACATGTTGGAATTGACATTGATGCTCTGAAGACGCTTCTTGAGTTTAACTCAAGGCAACACACTCGTGAAATGGCCCTGAAAATGCATGTCTCTCATGAAACAATACGTAAATATCTAAGGAATATGAGAAAACTCCATAAAGAAGGTGTT
>NW_013667124.1:130823-140515 GCF_000517525.1 Limulus polyphemus
GTGTACTCTCACCCGTTTATACTTAAGACGTCTTATAAGAGTGATTCTTTGTTTTTTATTAGGAACCGTGATAGCAGTTGTGGAGAGATGATTTTTTTATTTCTCCGAAAGGGAGCCGAAAGCCGCCCGGAGGCGTCACCCGTTTTAACCATTCGCACCCATTATACAGTCTGTCAGTCAGTCAGTAGATATTAAGGGACGCTTAACATTGCAATTTGTACTGTCGTGACGTCAGTAAAACGTGCGCATGCCACGACTCACGAGAAGAATTGTGCACTCTGTAGGCTACAACAGAGCATGACATATGAACTTCAGAAGCAAGAAATACAAATTTTTGTTTCTCTTAATTTGGATTTTATTTACTCTTGAAACAAAACACTTTCTGGGACCCTGCGGAAGTTTATCTAGTTGTATTCAGTAATCATGGGAATAAGTGTTTCGAGAAAACGTGGTGCATGAGGCAAGCCTAAACTAATTTCATTAGATCAGTAGCTGGAATTTAGTCTAATAACACTTCGCATGTCCACGTTATTTAAAATGTTGACATTATGCTGAGATGATATCTCGAGAAAATTTAAAATATTTTAATATATATATATGTGTGTGTGTTGAAGTAAACTTTTGTTTTTACTTTTTTACTCCTAAAAGTGTACAGCTTATAAACCTTAGCTCCAAGAGTATTTCAGGTTTAGGCGACGACAATTGTAATTTGTTTAATTTCACAATGCCCACAAAAATATGATGTACAGCTTAGGCGACGACAACTGTCATATGTTTAATTTCATAATGCCCACAAAAACATGATGTACAGCTTACAAACCTTAGCTCCAAGAGTATTTCAGGCTTAGGCGACGACAATTGTCATATGTTTAATTTCATAATGCCCACAAAAACATGACGTACAGCTTATAAACCTTTGCTCCAAAAGAATTTCTGGCTTAGGCGACGACAACTGTCATTTGTTTAATTTTCATAATGTCGAGCGCCCTAACCACCTGGCCATGCCGGGCCCCACAAAAACATGATTTATTTCGTAGGATTAAATAAAAAAAGTAATTCTCACGTAAAAACAAACAAACTGTAACTACACAATTGAAGTTACTGAACACAAAATATATATTTTATATCAACTTTGCACGTTAAAAAAGTAGCAGTATTTATATGTTTGTTTTTTATTTTAGATTTAGTTGTTCTGATTTAGTGAAATAACATTAGACAGACCAGAAGAGATTTAATAAGGCTTTTTTATCAAAAAATAAAGTGACCTTTCACCCAAAACAATAAGCATGTCTGTTTTTATTTAGTTTATATTGTGATAATTTTATTTTAGAGGTCCATTGCGTTGGGTCACATTATTTTATTCCTTTTGGCGCAAAAATACTGATTTTGTTTGTTTTAGAGCAAAGCCACATTGGGCTATCTGTTGTGTCCACTTCGTGGAATCAAACCCCGGATTTTAGCGCTGTAAGCCCATAAACATACCGCTGTCCCACCGAGGGACAAAAATATTGGTACTTTAATTAAGTAAGTTAAAAAATATTATGGGGGAAAAATCTACTAGATGCATTGCACTAAAAACAAAGAATTATTAACTGGTCCCCAGTGGCACAGCGGTATGTCTGCGAAGTTACATAGCTATAATCCGTGGTGGCATGGCACAGATAGCCCATTGTGTTGCTTTGTGCTTAACTTCAAAACAAACAAACATTATTAACTGTTATAATATTTTGATTATATTATTGATTATAAGTATTATTTTATTACAACTTACAGGTTTTACAATTTTAAAATTATTCTTCCTTACTGTAAGCGTTGTAACTTGTAATAAAATAATATTAATTGTTTTGCACCAAAAAGTAACAAGTATAGACCTTTTTGCACAGTCTTGGCCTAAATGTTTGCATATTTTTTAACAAATAAGATCATTATTATTAAAATGGAATAGAAATAAACTTAGCGTTGTCAAAATGAGAAATACATGTTACATTAAACATCTACATATATAACTTGTATAGTGAAACAAGTGCTATGGACATCATGAACGATTTATTAGAACAGCAAACAATTTTATTAGAAACCTGTAGAAAGACGTGTAATTCAACATTTCAGTTATCATAACCAAACCTTACCAAAACATATATAACAAGCAAAAGTACCCGTCCCCAGTGACGGAAAAAGTTGAAGTTAATCTATCAATTTAAATTATTTCGTGGACTTTAAAAAGGTTAATTGTGTTGCACTCTTGGTTTCACTCAGACCCAAAGCTCTGAGCCACTTATACCGCCCACTGCAAAAGTAATTATTGAGCATTTCAGTCATGCTAAGAGCCGCTCAACAATAACATACGGTAAATCTACATTTATATTCTTTAAATTACATCACGTTTTGAAATGTGAATGATAGTTTGATTAATTCCTAACAGTTTATTGTAGAATATCCTGCTTGCGAAATACAATTTAGCATCAATATTATCCATGCCTGTTCTCCCGTCATTTCAAAAGTGAATGTTGTTTGTCTGCGTGCGCAGCTTTTCAAACAGAAGACAGAAAAAAGCTCAGACAAACACCATGGTTTGCAATATATAGATAGATACGATGACAAAATAAAACATCAGATTATTAAAAATAGCGTCTTCAACCTTATATCAGTTCATATTAGACATTCATGTACTTGGCTGGTCCTCCTCGTACTCTAATAATCCCCGCAACGTGATGTGGCATGCTATCGATGAGGTTATTGATGTAATCTACTGTGATTTCATCCTAACTTGTCACTAGAAGGCGCTGCAACTCAGCTACAGTAGCTGATTTATGGTCATGATTACCACTTTTCCAGCTCAGTTCTGCTCAACTGTTCTCAATGTGATTACAATCTGGAGACTTTGCTGGCCATGACAATCTTGTAACGTCGTCCTGGTCGGTGATGGCACGATATTATAATGCGCACTGTAAGCAGTGAAATTTCATCCTGGAACACAAAGTTATTGTCAAACCTTTCCTTAATTTATAGCAAAAATATCTTCTCCGTGTGATAACTGTAGGAGGCACTATTGATGTTTTCCTGGAGGATATGAAGAGCAGTTTTTCCACCATGATGAATAGCTGCCCAAAGATGTACTGCACCACTTCCTGTGCGAAAGACAGTCTTACCTCTTCTGTTCTCCAGGCAAACAATGATCACGAATCATACCATCAGCTTTAACAAGCCAGAAACAGGACTCGTTCGAAAAGGTGACATGTCGCCAGTGTCCTAACTTTAAGCTGGCAGTCTGTCTTGCCCAAGTAACATGGTGATGGTGATGAATTCTGGTTAATATCGATTTGCAGTTAGCCCTTCTGGCAAAATAACCTTGTTTGGTTAGTCTCCTATTCACTGTTCTTCTTGATAGCTTGAACTGAATGTGTTCATGTCATTCCTGTCGTAAAGTGGTACATGACTTATTTCGACCTTAAGGTGTTAACCTGATCAAAACACAGTTATCTCGGGCAGTAGTTTGTCGGCGTCTACCAGTAGACTTTCCTGGAACAACGTTTCCTGTAGTCCGACGACATTTCAGGATTTTGGATACAGTACACTGAGGGTACTATACTGTCAATGTCCATTTCCTTCATATCATTTCTGGACAGTCGAACAGTTTGACTCCCTATAACTTCTGGAACGTGACGAGGCATGACTGTACACCAAGCATCTCAGAGCAAGTATTTGAACAAAGCGTTGATATGTTTCGAAAAAGATTATACCAAAAGTACACCTTTTTATATAAAACAACTTATACAGACCTGAATAACAACTCGTACATAGTTGTCTGATCATACGCCACCTTATCTGTTACTACTCGGACATTTACTCAATAACTACTCCATACACATAGACAATAACATCAATATAGAACAGTGTGCAAATATTTTGGCCAAAGTGTATGTTATGAACATAGTGATTTTAGTGTTTTCATGATGTAAAATGTCGGTATAAAATCGAAAGAAATACTCAATGGATTGTCTGTGCTGTCCCACCGTGGGTATCGAAACCCACTTTTTTGTATTATAAGCTCTCAGACTTACCACTGAGCTACCGGTAATGGGTGCTCCATTATCTCTTTTCTCCTGATGAAAATATGCCCACCTGTTGAGAGCACTAGTTTTTTATGTGATTTACAAATCCTACGTTTTTTTTATATTATCATGCTTAAGTCACTTACTCTGATATATTTTATATTTTTACATTGGTAATATATTGCGCAATTGTTTACGTTGGATTTTTATTTGGGATATTCAACCGTAACGAATATTTTTAAATTACGTTTCCTAAACTCTTTCATAATTTATTTTATGTTGCAAGTTTTCACCTAGTTAAAGATCTTTAGAACGCTTGTAAAATCACTAGAAAACATATGGTACTTTGACGCTTCTTTTAAGGTATCAATAGGAAGGACAGGATTACTAGATAATTTTCAAGAAGATTTATAAGAAAAAAACACATAATGTTATCGTATTTTACAAAAACGTTTAACGTCAGCTGGCTTAAAAAAATAATCTTACCTAAAATGCTACGAATAAACGGCGTACTCTTTAGAGGGCGTTGTTTTCTGATAACCTTCACTTCCCAGGATCTCTCTTTCTTCTAAAGACAGATCAACTAACTTGAAGGACGTAGCAGAATCATCTGGTGGGTCTGTCATAAACCCAAGTCGGTCGCGATTCATGTCCACAAACGGTGAAGATGAGATCACAGGAGCCACCTGGTGGCCACAGATACAGACAGTAGGGGGAGGTGAAGATTGTCCCAAGGGGTTGTAAGAATATATACACAAAGGATTGCTACAGTACACTTCAGTAGCATTTGGTGTAGATTGCACAAAAGTGCTTCTGGGGTGTGATAGTTCATTTTCAGCCATCACAAGAGGTTCTGTTACATTACTATTGTTAGAGTCACTCACATGGGATTGCCTGACCAGTGTCCGATTCAAGTTTCCAACGGGAACGTGACAACTATCTTCAGATAGATTTCTCCTATGCTGGGGTATGTGACTTACAAGACGAGGGACAGTTTCAATTGGAGTAAGAGTACCCTTGTTCAACAATAATTTGTTGTCATTGAGAACACCCAGAAACTTGATTGGCTGAGCGTGAGGTCTGGTTCCTGTTTTTGGACCAATTCCCTTCAGTGGATGTTTGACTTGGGAGCCACTTTGAGCTTGAGTAAATGTTCCCTCATTGTTCGCTTCTTCAGAGTTGTGTGTGGATAACCTTTGCGTTGATTCAGCTAGCAGTCTTTCCATTTCTTCTTTATGGATACTGTCTCCTTTCTTCAAGATGGATCTTTTCTTGGTGACCTCTGGGCTTGAGTGATGGTTTCGAGAGACAGGAATGATGTCCTTATTTCCGAAAAAAGAACTTCTTCCTAAGGACCTCGCTGAAGAAATTGAAAAATCGACAAAATCAGATATATTATTTACTACAAATAATTATAAAAGTTCTATAAAACAATTCTAAGGACACAAACTGTAAGAGTGTGAGATACAAATAATCTGTAACTGTAAGGGTTTTTATTGTGGATACATATGGGAGAAAATACGACTCTTGTGAAGACCGAACAGACAGTTGAGAGAGATCAGCCCCTATATCAATTCACGTTCTATGTGAATTTGTTTGTTTCTTAGAGCTACAATGAAAAAAAAGGAGGTAAAAGGCAACCGAAAGATCATCTAAGGGTCGCTGAACCCAAAATTGGCATCGTATTTTATGTTACCAGTCCCATTACTCCCCTCTGGTACCACGGGCGAGTGTTATAACGTTTATTTTTCGAGATCAGATCATCTTGGGGTAGCTTAAGCAGTAAGTTAAGATAGTGGAGGAGCTTGATCGGCAGACTGGGTCTGTGAAACATGAGAGGGCTGAGAAGATCGTGTATTTTATGTTAGACCTTGAAATAACAAAAAAAAAAAAATAAGCAAACAACATGAACGAAAGCTTATTTAGTTCTTTCAAAGTGTGGAAGTGTTATTTGTTTTTGAATTTCGCGCAAAGCTACACGAGGGCTATCTGCGCTAGCCATCCCTAATTTAGCAGTGTAAGACTAGAGGGAAGGCACTTAGTCATCACCACCCACCGCCAACTCTTAGGCTACTCTTTTTACTAACGAATAGTGGGATTGGTTATAACGCCTCACGGCTGAAAGGGCGAGCAGGTTTGGCGGGACGGGAATTCGAACCCGCGACCCTCAGATTGCGAGTCGAGCGCCCTAACTACCTGGCCATGCCAGGCCTTGTGGAAGTGATTATGAATATAAGATAACGTGGATGTTTAAACTGATAATCGTTGGACAACAAAATAGATGGAAAAAATAAAACATTTTAGTTGTTAGAATTTCTATAGCATAAACACAATTACAAAAATCAGGACATTTTCTAAATTTTGATATAAAGTTTGTTTGTTTGTTTGTAATTAAGCACAAAGCTACACAATGGGCTATCTGTGCTCTGCCCACCACGGGTATCGAAACCCGGATTCTAGCGTTGTAAGTCCGCAGACATGCCGCTGTGCCACTGGGGGCTTTAGATATAAAGTACATCAAATATTAATGGGCAACATTTGATACCTAACTTGTTTTTCAACCAAATCAATAACAGAGCAAAAATTAAAAATATATCTTTGTTTTATTCGTTTATTCTAGGTCAAAGGCTATCTGTTGTATCCACTGTGTGGAATCAAACCCCGGATCTTAGTGTTGTAAGTCCATAAACTTACCGCTGTCCCACCAGGGGACATATATTTTAGGAGCAATATTCATTAAAGGAATACAGTCACTGCATTAGTTTGGTCAACAATATTTCGCTAGTCAACTCGTGAAAGATGTGCAGCTTTAAATTCAATAGAGTCACAGTTATGAGCTGACTGAATCAATTTGTCTGAAAACATCGTATCTGTTTGTTTTAGAATTTTTACGCAGAGCTACACAGTAGCTATGTGCGCATAGTTGTCATATAGATTTGAACTGATATGATAGAGGGTGTGTGAGTTTTTTTATAACAAATCCACATCGGGCTATCTGCTGTGTACACCGAGGGGAATCGAACCCCTGATTTCAGCATTGTAAATCCGAAGACTTACCGCTGTGACGTGATAGAGGGAAGACAAACAGTCAACAGCACCCGCTACCAGCTCTTGTGCTAATATTTTCTGACTGAATAGTGGATTTTTCCCGTCACTCTTATAGCATATCCACGTCCATAAAATGTTAAGCGCGTTTCTACGGCAACGGGAAGCGAATTGAATTCTCGGATTCGAAGTTCGGGCATGAAAAACTAGGCCACGTTTAGTTTCACTTTTATTAAAAAAAAATAGAGAGAGACACTCAGTTATGGGAAATTCTAACTTAATTCTCAATCAGTCAACCCAATGACAAACTCCTTGATGTTGGGTTAAACGTTTGACGTATATGGTGTTAAAGAAGTTCCCACAAATGTTCTATGGGATTTAAATAAGTTTTTTTTTTGGCGGCAAGTTCTCTATATCTTATTATTCTGCGTAGTTGTCACAATCCTGGTCGTATGTTATACGGAAATTATCGTGCATCAGAAACACGTTGTCTATTTGGACCTGGGTCTAAAAATCACATCACGGTATTGTCGAACAGTAAAATACGCTCTTTGGAATTATAATAAAATCTGTATACCCATTCAAACTTATGTCTTCCTCTTATCACACTGAACCACCACTAAAACACTTATATTCATCAATGTTGTACTGAGTACTTCATTTATTTCTGGCTATACAGACACAACAAGTTGGTATTACTGTGCATCAACTGTGGGGTTGTCCTCTCGAACTTAGACTCAAGCATGAAATTGGTCTTTAATTAATGTATCTATTGTGTGGCAGTTCCTATGGTCATGTTTTACAAATTGCAGTCATTAAGTAGCATGATTAACCTTTTTTCAGGCTTAATGGCGTAAATAACCAGCACTTAGAAACACAAAAAGGAAATGCTGCTTATCTGGTTTCCAATGTTTAAAAAACTTTTTACAGTCCCTAACCCTTATCAGTAGGTAACATTAACACACATACAAACACATAACCACCAAATAGAAAATTCAACAAATGGTAAAATCTGAATACAAAATGCTGACATTGTCTTTCCAGAGAGAAGAAGTAACGTGTGCTAAATGCATCAAAAGAACCGCACTTTTTTCAAAAGGTCACGTGAAACATGCGCATAACTTATGACATGTATATATAACGTTGAAAAAGAAATCAGGTATAATTTTCAAGACCGTATGGTGCTAGTTTATTTGATTTTTTGATTTCATGTACATAAGTATATTATATATGAAAAAAGAAAAAGATAATGAAAGAAAAATATGGAGAGGTTTCAACAAAAAACAATGTAAAGTTTGCATTTTTTAACATGTATAGAAGTTTTTTTTTAAAATAACCAGAAACGGAAATGATGTATAAACTTACAATAACAATATAAATGGGAGTGCTAGGAATGGTACGACAGGAAAACTAAGTCACAACTTATTTTCAGTCCAATCTATACCATAACCTGGACCTCGTGAGAATGATGGTTCATAACTTCCACTACAGGGTTCTAGCCTTGATGATGTATAGCTTTATAAATCCCCAGCTTACCGCTAAGCAACCGGGGGAAGTGTGTTTGTAGAAGTGCAGACGAACTTTATAGTTAAAGAACGGATATTGATTTTTCAAACCACCAGGTAACATTGCTTGCTACAGGTTAAAGCGCATTTACCACCATACATTTTAAGTATTTTGATTTTTTCCACAACATTTGTAATTCGTTACTATGCTAAAAACACGATATAAGCATGATGATAGACAACGTAAATTTGTTTACACATTATTTGTGTGTTTTACATTAAAACAGCTGTAGCGTAGTACTGGTGTAAAATTTGTTGTGTTACTTAAACATTTGATCAAGGGCCTTGCTAATATTACCTTACCTCGGGAAGAAAAAGGTGCTTTTATGCCAACCTTTGGTCTGTTACCAGCTGAAAGAAGAGAGTCCGTGGAGGATTGGAAACTTCGTTGTGGAGAGTCCATTTCATCAAAACGAGTTCTAGATATCAAACCTTGTAGGAAACGTGGTTTCTTCATAGATGTTAGGGCACTGAAGGCATTTTGTGTGTCGTTTTGGGGCTGTTCAATAATCGTCCTTCCTGAGGATTCATCGTAGCTTCCACTATCTTCAGACGAGTTGCTATGGGTGAGGGCGACAGAGGTGTGAGATCTTGGAGGTTGATCTGGAACTTTCAGTGACCTTCGAGTTACAGGGGCTGAGCCTATCTGCATGGGGTCTTCTAGAGGATTTACATACAAGTTGCTTCGTGCAAGAGTGGGGTCTTCAATGCCCAGGTCTGCTTTGGAATCAAAGGGGTGAGTATTGCAGCTTTCATAGGTGTCGGAGCTCTCGAAGCTTCCCAAATCCCACTTGTTAATTGTCTTCATTTCAATGTTTGTTTGAAAACCTTCAGTAGAGCAAAAATCCTGGCCAATAATTTGTCGAAGTTCCTGCTGAAAGTTTCAGAATTTCAAAAAAAAAAAAAAGAAGAAAAAAGACCTTTTAAAGACATATTACAATGTCCTGTAACATTCGAAGAAACGTTTTACTACAAAAAGTTTTAGATGGTATTACTTAATAAAAACTTTTCTCTCAGTTTCATAACTTTT
>NW_013667124.1:140525-163451 GCF_000517525.1 Limulus polyphemus
ATATCTTGTCTTCTTATTGACAGTACACAGTATTGTTAAATCTTGTGTCTTCTTATTGACAGTACACAGTATCGTTAAATCTTGTGTTTTTTATTGACAGTACACAGTTTTTGTTAAATCTTGTGTTTTCTTATTGAAAGTACACAGTGTTGTTAAATATCTTGTCTTCTTATTGACAGTACACAGTATTGTTAAATCTTGTGTCTTCTTATTGACATTACACAGTATCGTTAAATCTTGTGTCTTCTTATTGACAGTACACAGCATCGTTGAAGACCTTTTAAAGACATATTACAATGTCCTGTAACATTCGAAGAAACGTTTTACTACAAAAAGTTTTAGATGGTATTACTTAATAAAAACTTTTCTCTCAGTTTCATAACTTTTTTGTTATTCTTTGTGTGAGCGTTTTTTATTTCATTTTGCTTGACTGAAACAGGTTTAACATACTATGCGGAGTTTCACGTTCGTTACAATCTTAGAACACGAAACCTATTGGTGTTGGTATATTTCGATAGAGTTCAACAACAACAACAAAAATAGCATAGACGAGTTCCATACTTCAAATGTTTAAGTCATTTTCATTACAGGTCCTGTTGATCATTGGTTTACGAAAAGTTCCAGTTTCACTATCTTGTTGATCATTGAATGTGTTTTCCAATACTTTTACTGCAGTAAAAAGGGGTTAAAAATTTACTTCTATATATTTTTTCTTTTCAACTAGGAAGTGTGAATGTTTCACGGTCAACACAGACCCTTTTACAGCCCAAGTTGTTAACTTGCTTTATCGACTCTATCTTAAAATTTGGGACATTGATTTCATTGCACAAATAGTTTGGTTGTACTTTTTAAAGGTAAATATTCTTCTGGGAACTCTGAAAGAACGGAGTGTCATAAGAAGTTAAAATGTTTGGAAAAAATCATTTATTTTCAAACATCATCAGTTATTAGACCGAAAGACTGTATTTCGAGGAGATAGAGGTGAAATTTTGTGAACCTATTGCGATATTTATGTCAAAGTTCAAATCCGATAAATAACTTAGAGTGAAGTTAAACATAAAATACCTTTTTAAAATGAGTAAGAGAGAAGTGAGGAGGTGATAATCTTGAAAAATAAAACCACAAATCAGCTAATAAAGAAGTTAATGTTACACAGACATATTCTAACACCTTTTAGTGTGACACTTGAAATAATGAATAGTTTTTTGTTTAGAACAGCAACAACAACAACAAATTATGGTCTTAAATACGAGTTGATCAACACTTGTTTATATATTACCTGTATTTTAAATCATTGATTAGGTTTAATTTAGCTCATAAGAATTGATAACTTTTACTCTGTATTTCTTGTAAAAACCCTGATTTGGTTTGTTTGGTTGGAACGGAGACATGAACATGAATAAAAGAGGACAGTAAAAAGACATTTGGATCTTATAATTTTTTTCCCCTTCATTTCATACAGAAACGGATTGCATTGTCTTTACTATGATCGTATAGAAACCACTTATTTGCAATGCATATACAGTTTTTGTTCAACTTAGTTAAATTTAATGTCGTTACACGTTCTGTATTGTAGGAGGATTTCAATTTCCCAGTGTTTCTCTGGTCGATATTTGAACGAGACAAATCTACCTTTCTCACCCGGCAACCCATTTCCACTTATTGCCAAGTAGAGGAAATATACAAAGTCTGAAAGTCTAAGTCCTTAAAGTCAAAGTTTTCTCCAACAGCATATTTTAATTAATCAATTGATATTTGAGGTCCAGAAACTTATGCTCGAATCCTCCCCGTAATTTAATCAGACGGAAGTCTCGTTCTTTAAACACTCTTGTCTGGAAAACAAACTTTGTAACAGCCCTTGACTTATTACACATGAAATGCATCCAATTGTACATATAACCAATGCTAACAAAACACAAGCAAACTTCTAACCCAAATATTTAACTATATTTTGTTTTGAAATTAAATAATGTTTATCTTACATGATACTGTTAAGCAGTGCCTACAAAAGGCATTTAAGAGGAGCATACAATGCTGGGCATTTTGTTGGAGGAAGGTATAAAAGAGAAGTATAAATAGATTACTGTCAGTTTTATTTTACTTTTCTTAGTTATTTAAAAGCTATATTGAGGGTTGTAGCTTTTGGAGAGGGAATGGAATCCTTCCATAGACTAAAACTTTGGATGTAACGATATGATAACACATGTTAAAACAATATTGACAGATTTGAGCCTGACAAAGTTAGTTAGGTAATCTGCTCATTACCAAACTTTAAGATAATACACACCCAGATGTTGGTGGGGGGTTCTTTTTGGCTCTAGAGAGAAAAGGACAAATGAAGTAGTTTCATTTACATACGAAATATGACAAACTTAAAAAAATCCTTACTTACACTTTTACAGGTAAAGTCCCCCCGGTGGAACAGCAGTAAGTTCAAAGACTCACAACTCTAAAATCCATGGTTCAATTCTCCGCGGTGGACACAGCAGATAGCCCAATATGGCTTTGCTCTGACACAGCCAAATCAATTAAAAGTGAAATAACTAGATAATCTATAGACAGCTATTTGCATGTTCTGTTGTCACAGCCTTTTGTTTCTTGATTTTACAAAAATCAAAACTTCGATCTTCTTTCTTTCTACTTCCCTCCCCTTCTTAATGACTTTTGTTTGCACTTCATAATTTCGTGAAATATCACGTGGATAAATCATTAATTGCTAAATGTCTTATTCAATCACAAGTCCCTTCTTTTACCATTCCTCAACCTGATTTAATTATTATTATTATTTATGGTTGCATTTTATCAGTAATCGCATTAGAGTGGTAAAGAAGGAGTGAGGGTAGGTAATGCAGTCTTGTCCAAAACGTTTGTATACTATTCTATATTGATGTTATTGTCTACATGCATGGGGTTAGTTATTGAGTAAATGCCCAAGTAGTAACAGAGAAGGTAGCGTATGATCGGACAATCATGTACGAGTTGTTATTCTGGTCTGTATAAGTTGTTTTGAGCATTTGTTTGTCAAAACGCACATACACACCTCTTTTGTATAAAAGGGTGTACTTTGGTATAATCTTTTTTGAAACAGATTAACGTTTTGTTCAGATATTTTCTCTGCGATACTTGGTGTAGAGTCATGCCCCGTCATGTGAAGAAGTTATAGGGAGTCAAATTGTTCGACTGTCCAGAAACAGTATGAAGCAAACGGACATTGCCAGAACAGTAGGGTACCTGCAGTGTACTGTATCCAGAATCCTGAAATGTCATCGAACCATAGGAACCGTTGGGCAGAACTGAGGCAGAAAATTGGCAACCACGACTCTAAACCAGTTACTGTAGCTGTGATGCAGCACCTTCTAGTGACAAGTTGGGATGAAATCACGGTGGATTACATCAATAACCTCATCATGCCACGTCACCTTGCGGAAGCTATTAGAGTACGAGGAGGACTAATTAAGTACTGAATGTAATATGAACTGATATAAGGTTATAGACGCTATTTACAATAATTGATGTTATATATGTTTTGGTAGAATTTTGTTGTGATAAGTGAAATGTTGAATTACACGTCTTTCTACAAGTGTCTGATAAAATTGTTTGCTGTTCTATTAAATCGTTCATGAAATCCATAGAACCTGTCTCATCATACAAATTTCATATGTAGATGTTTAATATAACATGCATTTCTCAATTTGACAGCTCTAAATGTACTTGTATTCCATCTTAATAATAATGATATTATTTGTTACAAAATATGCAAACATAACTATATAATAGGTAAGTATCTTTTTGAAAGTAATTTTAATAGTGAAGTGTTTCAAACATGATGCATTCTCTCCGCGACTGCGACAGCAGAAAGCCCTTAGTGACCTGCTGCTCCTGGGGAGGTGCTGAGAAACACATGCTTCATGGAGGCTGTGATTACATAATGATATATGTAAGCGTGTAGTTAGACACTAATCAACATCTAAAAATATGGCAGTCAGATCGGAAGTATTGCTGAAAGTTATTCTGCAGTATGAAAACCAACCAAGAGTTGGCTGCATGACCAACAATTGGGCAGTCTAGAGGAATGAAGAAGCACTCTCAGTAGCCCATCTCTGAGGCTTGTAGAAATCTTGATCCTATATTGAAGAATGAGTTATTGTTTTTGATTCTGCGTGGGTCATAACTATACTAAAACTGTATACAAAATCTACCGTGTCAAAAGAAAAGTCTAAAACCATGGTCCACTGGGTTCTTGAAACACTTGAATTATATAACTAGAGTGAAAAGCACTTCGAGCACCGTTACTGGGGATAGTCATATATTAGAGATGTAATTATTGACTCTAAATATCAATGAGTGGAAAAGAGCAAGACATTGGTCTTCTCCAGGAATCGATTGCTGCAACAAGTAAGACATACAAAGTGCCTGAAAGAAACAGACAATTCTGCTTAGAGTAAACAGTCTCATCTGTTTTCAATGTTAAAGTTATAATCCTTGGCTAATGAAAAGACTAGAGACCTATGATCCAGCTCAAAGCAGATGAGGGCATATTAAGTCCATAAATAAGAACATATCTCTGCTTCCCATGGTGTTGAACATGGGATGTTCAATGAAATTAATCTTTAGCTGCTTTACATGAGCAACATAAGCCAGATTACTGTCACGAAATAACTGTGTTTATGCCACCACAGGTATCATAGCACCATTTAGATGGAGTTATGTGTTTGGATGTAAACATCATTGTGTGGCAAATTTTCAGTTTGTAGCTATCCTTCATTAAAACTTGTGTTTGATGTCTGACTGAAAAATCTGAAATTCATTAAAATAGGGAAATTTTGCAACAAAGAGAAGAAGTTTTCCATAAAAGCATAATATTTTATGGAAAAAATTGTGTCTCTCAAAGAAAAGCCTTGAGAAATGCTCATTTCTGGAAAAAAAATCCTGAAAGCACCGAAGCCATATGGATGCGAAAATACCGATCTACTAAAACGTTTCACATCAGAAATGACACCAGGTCTGTAAACAGAACTTCAAACAAAATTAGGAACAAATAAAGGTACTTAAGCCCAGAGCATCTTACATATAAAACTCCCATTTACTTTGTTCAGCTAGTTGTGGTAAACTAATTGCTTCTAGAGAAAAAATATCATAGAAGGAAAAGATAAATGGTTAAAATGTATCCTATTGAGAGAGCTATCTGAAGTAGTGTCAACATAGAAGTGGGGAGTCGTTTATTAGATATAACCTCTATTTTCAAGTTTCACATCAGAAATGACACCAGGTCTGTAAAACAGAACTTCAAACAAAATTAGGAGCTTATAACCCATAAGAATGAAGGCCTCTTAAGATGCAATACTTCCACGTAGCATCATATCTTTCTCAGGTAAAAAATATGGACCAGATACTCTATTAAAAAAAAGCTTTGAAGATAGACCTTTAAAGTCTTATTAACTTGTCTACCGTTGTTCTTCACCTGTTGGGTTTTGAAAGTGTGGGGGTTTGTTTCTCGAACAAGATGGATATTAACCATCGTCTCGAATACATTTACAATAAATAACATGCAGACCTAGTATCTGTTATCAGACCAGTGTGGTAATGGATGTAGTTATGTGCCCTTGTATTGATTGTTAAATCTTTTCTAACCAGTATATCAAATACTTAAAAACTTAGGAAAGCTCTCGGCAATATTTATCCCTTGAAGTTAGAATCTCAGCTACCACAGTGGTCACATACTTGTATTAATAATATAGTAAAACAAAATATGTAATTGTCAATAAACATTATTATGTAAAAGATTGTTTGTTTGTAATTAAGCACAAATGGGCTATCTATGCTCTGCCCACCACGGGTATCGAAACCCGGATTCTAGCGTTGTAAGTCAGACTGTGCCACTAGGGGGCTATGTAAAAGAAGAAAAATGGTATCTATTTGCCCCCTAAACTTCAATAACATAGTAAATCACTCAAAATCTTTCATTCCATTTATCCTTTTACCACTTCATTATACCCCCTTAGCGTAGTTAATACCAGATTACCATAATAAGGCCAGCCGTGCTCTTTCCACAATATGTAAATCAATCAACACATTCACTGGGCTATAAACTGCAATCTGAAAAGTAATTATATTTTAATATGTTTTGTTCTCATTATAAAATACATAATGTCAACAATAGTTACATATCATACTGACAAGATTAACAAAAGAATTGTTTCTCAATATTTTTTTTTTGTTTTGTTAATTTAGAGCAAAGCTTCGCGACGGCTCTCCGTGTTAGTTGTCTTTAATTACATCCACCACCGAAGGTGATGGAGATTATGTTTTCACTCCTGTGTATGTTTGTGTTTTTTTGTCAGCAGGATAACATAAGGTTTGTTTGCTTGTTTTGAATTTCGTGCAAAGCTGCACGAGGGCTATCTGCGCTATCCTTCCATAATTTAGCAGTGAAAGACTAGAGGGAAGGCAGCTAGTCATCACCACCCACCGCCACTCTTGGGTTACTCTTTCGCAAACGAATAGTGGGATTGGCTGTAATATTATAACGCTGAAAGGGCGACCATGTTCGGTGACGGAGATTTGAACCCGAGACCCTCAGTCCCTAATTTTGAAGTGATAGGCTACAGGAAAGGCTGTTAGACAACGCCATCTTGGACTACTCTATACCAATGGATAATGGGATTGACTGTTACAGTATAACGTCCACACGAATGAAAGAGCGAACATTTTCGGTAACTAGATTCGAACCCGCGGCTCGCAGATTGTATGTCCTATCCACCAGGTCGTGACCACATAAAATGTTTTCTAGAATACAAAATATTTCTCTTTGTTATTACGGACGATAGATTCTAATTTGCGCAGCAATACAAGAGAGATACTGAATAAATATAATCACTTAAAAACAATAATTTATCAGGAACTTCGGAATATATACCTGCAAATAGTGAAAAAAATATTTTTTCGACATTTCGGTAACTTATGAAAATTATAATTAACATTATTCAAAATATATCTTTATATCAAACCACTGAAAAAACGGGTTGAAGAAAGCTGATAGGATTTTAAGTTCAAAATTAAACATTTTTAGATATTTATTCATTTATTGGAGGTACTTTATTTTTAGTTCATGTCGTCGCATATTCTTTGTATTATATTTCTTTTCACTCTTATGTTACAAAGTTTTTATTTGATGAAAATGAAGTTAAGAACAACAGTATGATCCTTGCATTTTTTTTAAATCTTGAATTTAACATTTCACAGATACAATTTTTTTATAGTATTAACCCTAAAATGTGCATTATTCTTGTTTTATCGATATACTATTAAGGTTAGGCTTAGTATATTAATGTTGGATTTATATTGTTAGGCTTAACATTCTCCATAGTACTATATATCCATTCATTTATTCTAAAAACTGTATGGTCAAAATAGTAACAGTAAATGTAGCGTGCCTTAACAAACACACAAACATACAAGAGCTTCTGGAGGGTGATTTGAAATTAATGCAGCAACCCACACCAGTGATGCCATTAAAACACTGTTAATTAAAGTTGATGAAGATTAAAACATTTGTTAGTGATAAGTGAAGAGATTGTATTAAACACAATGGAGTTGTTTTGCTAAAAGGTCTTGGATTCCATATGAAATTTATATACCTAAGGAATCTAAGATGCGCCTGGTTCTTACGAACGTTTGAACTCTAAGATGATCTTAGGTTTCCCACCATAGAGGACATGTTGATAAAAACAAATTATTTTACTGCAGAAATAAGTAAAGTGGGAAAGTATTATGGCTTTAGAAAAATTACATTTCGTAGGGGAAATTTCTGTAACAACTCGAAAGAAAAAGCATTTAGTTTCAATGTATCACTTGCAATATGACAATTTGAATATATACAAAATAGCTGATATATATTTTTTTGAAAGTAAATAAATTATAAAATAGAAGTGATAATTTCCACTACTTTTTACGCACTTTCAAATGTAGCTTTTTAATGTAATACTAAAATATTATATTTGCTCATATTGCACTAATAATAATTCAACAATTCAATAAGTTGAATTTCGAGAATAATATTTATGATATATGTCGGAACTGGCTACGAGGAAATTCGACAATTTTTCAACATTTCTGTTTCGTTTCATTAAGGGTTTTGTGTCAAGTGAAAGACAGTGAAATAACCGTTAAATAACCGTTTTCAGGCGTATGAAAAATTTCCTTAGAAATTATTTTAGATTTTAGTTTTGTTTATTTGAAGTTAAGCACAAAGCTACACAATGGGCTATCTGTGCTCTGCCCACCACGAATATCGAAACCCGGTTTCAAGCATTGTAAGTCCGCAGGGAACTAGATTTACGGAAAAATCATAGTCTGTATGATTTAGATAGTTAGATAATATTAATAATAATAAAAAATAATAATCATCGATTGACTCAGCTTTCAACATAATTATTTAAAGTTGATAATAGATAAAACTAATTTTCAGAAAAATAATGAACCAAATAAATTGATAAAGTTTAAACCGAATACTCTAATGAAAGTCTGAAACTTATGCGCAGCATGACCTTTTTACAGCACTTGTAAACATTAAAGGAAGGTTACTACCAATAGATGGACTTATAATATCATAATATTCAGGTTATTATTTTCTTATTGTTGAGACACTGAGTTAATCCTTAATCATTTCTATGTTTAATGTTGGAAGTGTAGGGCTAAGGTATACACTGAGAGAATCTATGTTTAATGTTGGAAGTGTAGGGCTAAGGTATACACTGAGAGAATCTATGTTTAATGTTGGAAGTGTAGGGCTAAGGGATACACTGAGAGAATCTATGTTTAATGTTGGAAGTGTAGGGCGAAGGGATACACTGAGAGAATCTATGTTTAATGTTGGAAGTGTAGGGCGAAGGGATACACTGAGAGAAACTGTTTATTCATGCAAGTTTTATAGAGCTTATGCTTTTCAATATGAGAAACCTGTGGTTGTAACTAAGATGTAGAGTAGAGGTAAAAAGAAGATGTTAACCCTAGGAAAGAGCAGAAAGTTGTAGTGCATGTGCAAAGCATGCGATAATATGAAGGTCCTAGAATGAGAGGTTAGACGGCGCCACTGTAGTCAGAGCAAGAAGTGAAGAGAAGAGAGAAACCAAGCAAAAATGGCAGGCTGAAAAAGTACCATACCTTAATATTTGGTACGTTCGCCACCCTCTTCTGGTGTTCCAAGAGGGGGTGCACAACGAGCTCGAGCAACCTGGAAGATGACATCAACAATTTACCACGTGATAGGCTGAAAACAACATGGCGTTATCATAAATCCGTTCCTGATTGTACAAATAATAGGGATAACCAAAAATGTTTTAAAAAACTTAAACAAAAATTTGATCCTATTACATTTTCTTTTTAATTTCGGGATGCCTTTTTCTCGGGAGGATGTGGGATATAATATAAGATGTTTCTTAAATTTCACTAATTAATTACCTATATAAACATTGGCAACATAAATTATAAGGACTAATGTTTAAATTTCGTACCAGTGATCATCTAAAAACAAAAAATTACTTCATATACCCAGATCTGGGTATAATCAAAATTGAATTACGAATAAGACATTTTGGAGAGCCTAAGATTTGTATTTATATTTCATAAACATCAGTAGAAAGTCGTACAATGGCCTTTTTTTTCACTTGCGTTTGGAGTACATCACATCATTATTTGTAACTCGTGCTTTACATCTGCCTTTCATTTAATAAATATTCTCATCTATTGTAAGGAATGTCACCACACTGAGCAGGTAGACTTTCCAAACTCCTGTCCTTGGCACAAACGACACAGTACAAACAACTTCGCAGGAGTGTTTTTGTTGTTCTTGAGAGTACTACACGCTGTTGACGACAGCAGACTTCCAGTGCAATCAATAACACTAAAGATCCTGATCCTAGTCGTTGATATTAAACAACAATCTTGCTTCAGTATTTAGTGAAAATATACATGTGTAATACTGTTAACTTTTTTAATACTTTTTTGTTCGATTTTGTGTAGTTTGATTTTCTGTAATCAATATCAGGGATGGGGTGAATACTAGAGATCAATAATAGAACACAAATACGAATACTTCAATTTTGTATGAATACGAAAACGAATACGATTACATAGGAATGTATTCATGAATACTTTGTCGGGTAATATGCAATAATAATAAAACAGCAGACGATAAAATTTCAATACTTTTATTTTATGAAACAAACGTTTTTGAATCTGAAACAAAATTTGAACAAATAATAACGTTTCAATACTTTTATTTTTCAAAATGCAATAACAAGTTTTATAATAAAAATATTTTTAAAGGATAATTATAGATATTATAATTGCCCATTGTTCTTTATGAACATCAATCTGTCAAATGTGAGGCGGCAACGATTAGGTCTCAGGGCAGAGAATGCGGGAAGACTCAGGTAGCGTTTGGCTAGTAGAGTTAGGGTAGGAAAGTTTTTTCATCGATCTTCTAATAATCTAGATGGTTGCTTTCAGGAATGCAAAGACCATCGTGGTAGGCATTGACCCCCCTGTATCCTCTGAAGATGAGGTGGCTGGTTTCTTGGACGCAGCAAAGAAATTAAAAAGCTTACTTTTTTGCGGGGGGGGGGATTTACAGTTCTCTTTTGGTTCCCTGGTTGTAGGATTATTTGTTGAGGAAACTTTTTTGACTACTTGCTGCAGGAGCATTCTGTTGGATTCATAGACCTCGGGTCTAGTGAAACACCAGTTATGTTTAAATCTGGGATCCAATATCGCAGCCAAGCAGAAGACACTTCGTTGGTCATAGCAGGGCGTGAACAGATTTATTCAGTGCAGAGACAAGATTAAAATTATACCTGGATTGCATGCTGTCGAATTCTGTCATTAGCTCATAAATACATGGTACTACATAACTGGCGGTAACAATGTTTTGACCTGGGGTGAATTCTGTCATCAAATCTGCAAACACAGTTCGATCATTAAAAGTAAGTTTCGATGTACCAGTATCTAGATTATCCAACTTCTCTTGGGAAATCTTTAATAAAGACTAAATTATATTATTTTCTGAGTTCCAGTGTGTTGGTGTTACCGACTTAACTCTGGCCTCTCCCTCAAGTAGATCAGTTGCTTCTGTTGATTTTCGAATGTAGGACACGATGGCTGATTCTTTGGAAATTCCTTTCAGCAGTGGACCAGTTTCTTTCATGCCATCCCTGACCATCAGCTGTAGTGTGTGGGAAAAGCAGGGTTCATGTTCAGGAAAAAATTTGGATAAGTTGTTTGCTGATTTAGATTCATCCTAAAATTCATCTTCTGAGTTACTATATGTAGATCAGCTATCACCATCTCTCACACTAGATAGTGTTTGCGGTTCAAATCCAAGCAAACAGAAAGCATTGGTCATGTTGAATGCGTTATGAGATGTCACATATGTCACCTTGTTGTTGATGTTAAAGAGAATACCTTATTTCATCATATTAAGCTGCAATGTTATCAGATGTGTGACGCCCCTTGAAACGCCGACATACCAGCATGATTGTTTGCATTTTCCAGTCAAGTATCAAATGATCCAAGAAAATTGCGCATTTGTCTGCTACTCCAGATATCCATAGTGACATTGATGTTGGCTAGAAGATGCTTTTTGTTGGACTTTATCAAACCTGCTCTCCATCAATATTGTGGACAGATGCTTGCGACTGGGAAGAATATACCGAGAATCTATCTAACTCATGATTAGCTAAAAATACAAAAGCGAATCTCAGTTATATAATATAGAATATAGTTTATAATAAAAATAACAAAAACATATAATGATAAATAAAAATTATGAATATAGTCCAAAACATTAGAAATTTTGCTTAACTATAGAATATAGTTTATAATAATAAAAATATATCATAATAAATAAATATATCAGTTATATAATGTATAGTTTATAATGAAAATAATAAAAACATATAATACTAAATAAATGAAAAAATAAATATATAGTCCAACACGCATGATCAATTTAGTTTATCTATATTATAGTGTATAATTTACATAGAATATAGTTCATACTAACAAAAATAATAAAAAGGCTTACCTTCAGATGTGTCAACAGATTATAAGTGGTTTTCCTAAAGTAGAAATAGTCCATTCACGATATTTACACTTTACCTTGATATGACCAGATCTATCAGTAGGAAGTAGGAAGTTTCATGTACTACTGAAGACAGTTTAGTAGCCATATGAAATTATCTCAGATGTCTTTACTGGCTTAATAACCATGTAATACAATAACTTTTAAGGTGGTTAGAGAGTATTGACCTGATTTAACCCTCTCGCTACGGGCATCCTTTACTGCCCATGTCATGATGTTTTTATGTATTTTACATAAAACAACAACAACAACAACAGTGATTTCAAGTAATTGTTTGCCGTCAGTTCATTGCACAGTAAATGCTAATAGTAACAGGAATAGACCTAAAAAATACTTAATATGATGCGATACGTGAACCCCGCTAAGAGTGAACGGTGTGTAAACAAGTTAGAAATTTAAGAGTTAAGATTTATTTATTACAACTACAGAAATAATCACGTACCAGTACCTGAGAAACTAGGTTTTTGTTAAGAATAAAGTTATTCATACCAGATACTGAAAACATGTAACTTTTATTTTGAAAGTCTGTAACAATTAAAGTTTTCGTATTGAATGTGGGATGATTACATGGCTCCCATTAAAATATTATAAATCAAACAAAATACCGTGGCCTTAAAAATAATTTCGTCTTTTATGTTCGATTCTTTATTGAAATCTAACCATTTTAGTGATGTCATTAATGTATTTATTACCTAACGGTGTGTTAATTCCAATAATGCATGTCATGTTCAGTTTCAATGTTGAACAATGTTTTGTTGTTTTTTAAAACGTGGATATAGTTATTCTATAATGTTCAATGGAACCTATCATTATTGGTGTCTCTTTCAGTGATGTATTTTCATGTTCATTAATGTTCAGGAATTATTTGGATGTTTAACAAAGTCTTTAATTTGTGATATACCATTATTATAATTTATGATTATTCCCTAAATTTATCTACATTTACCGCAGACAGACATACAGGTGTGGTATTCTCAGGTTAATTGATTTCCGCAAAGAGTGTTAGACAGGCCTACTTTATAGCAGGAAGATTGGAAGAATAAGTTACTAAGTGACACTGAATTCCTCTAAAATTATTTAAACTTAAAAACACAATCAAAATAGTATATGTATAGGGGAAAGAGCAGAGCCTTTACTATAATGTTGCCTCTCTAAACTCTTCTAAGAACTTATGAAATTGTTTATAAAGAATTAGTTAGCTATACTTATTTCATTTTATGAGAGTATCCCTATTTAAGACAAATAACTTTACTTACCAAATTGATGGCTTGAACTTGAGAGAAAGCCAAGTAAGAGATCATAATATTATATACTAGATTCTATAATCCATTGAAACATTATGAAGGTTGTAGCTTTGACATACCACCTGTCAAACTTCATGCAAAAGGTGCAGTTTTACAGCTATATTCTACCATGGGCAGATGAGATCCTATCTTCAAGAGTATAAAAAAGCAGAAAGGCAGCTAGAACAAAATCTGCTTAATCCGTTTTTTGGACCATATGTTGTGCAAAAACTGCATAGACTCAGAATAAACGAAAACTGCATACTTCACTTTTTTTTTCTTCTTTGCTTCGGACTTGTTCTCAAGCCGGTAATTAAACTTAACTTTAGAGCCAATTAACTTTACATTCACAATGTGTTGAAGAAGTGTATGACTTTCGCTTACCCCTGTAAACACACGTAACATACACGACATAATCCTTTAACAAATATAATCCAGATTACAATTGAAAAAGGAAACCCCTTTGAACAAGAAATGCAATTCAACAATGGTTAAAAGAAATAAATACCCTTTAAGTGAAAGCAAAGAATATGCAATATTATATCAACCATATAATAAACATTATTGCTACTATTGAGAATTTATTATATTTCACGCAAGTCAGCGTTAACTAGCATCGTACCTTTAGAAAGAAAAATATATAAATATAATACATATACAAAAGGAAACCCCTCTAAAATTTAATACACGATGAAAGTAACATTATATTCACATATACACAACCAAAACACATAAAAAAACTTTTTTAACACAAGTCTTGACAAAAATGAAAACAAAACACACACAAAATGTTTATAATGGTAAAATGAAAGAAAACGTTATGTTAGATATAAAATATCCCTTTAATAACACCTGACAAAAATCCACACACACAAAAAAGGAACTCAATGACTGCAAGCTATACACCATGTCAAAACAATTCCTCTCATCATATACATTGATATACCTGTACAAATCATCATGATCAGAAAAGAAAAAAGGTATAACATAAGCAAATATGATTAATTATTTACATGACTAGAACTATAATTTAATATTTTCTAATCTAATACTATAATCTAATAAAATCAATATTTTCATGAACAGTTAAATAGTTATGTACTTGTTTGTTTGTTTGTTTTGAATTTCGCGCAAAGCTACAGTTATGTACTTATATACAGCAGTTGGCAAGCATTGCACCTTTAGAAAGAAAAATATATAAATATAAGACACATACAAAAGGAAAACTCTCTAAAATTTAATACATGATGAAAGTAACATTATATGCATATATACACAACCAAAACACATAAAAACAGCTTTTTAACACAAGTCTTGACTAAAATGAATAAAATAAAAAGGAATACATCTGAACACTCACAGTAACTGCAGAACTCCTGTGTGTGGATCAAATAAAAATTCATGGTTTGATGTTTCGATGACAAATTCCTAAAGAATGAGTGGCTAAACTGTGAAACATTTGATACATGTACAACTGAACAAATGATATTGATATAGTTTGCCTTGATTTACTATTATATTTTGTTACTCTATACACAAGTTAAAGAATAATTCCATCACCAAACTGAGATGCACTTCACCATTTGAGTAAAAAAGGTACTTAATTCGGACAAATTACATTAATCTAATCATCTTATAATCTGCAACTCTTCATTCTTAAACCTCTTGATTGCTACCAGCTCCCCAGTATTTACAAGTTGAGCCTATAAAATCACACCACAAAAGTCATTTCTGATAATCCTGGTGTCAGAGTAAGACTATTCATGTGGTTAGGATCACCATGAGTCATTATGGGCGCTGGAGACGAATTGGTATGTGCTCCCCCTCGAATAGTTTTTGGAATGATGCTGTGCACATGTACAAGTGATTGAAGGAGCAGTTAATGTTTGATTAAATGTTCCATAGTGAATTGATACATTACATACACATTTTTATCACTCTCATGGGCCCCTTGGTGGGCCTGCCTGTGGTTTGTCAGCTCCCTAGCCTGGAGTTACCAAAAACTGTAATAATCTTTCCTCCACATCTTTACTTTGGAACTCAAAATAGCCAGAAGGTTAAAGAGTTTGATCTTAAATGGTAAAACCCAGGATTATAAATGTGTGGTGGGATGAATTCCAATTGGTCAGAAGTTCAGTCCAATGTGTATGTAGCTTGTAAAATCTTATAACTGTTTAGTTACAACCATGTGCTTCTCTAAACTACCTTTACAAACAGAATATCAAAATTTTATAACTGATTAAGAGACATAACTATGGGCCACATTTCACCCATAAAAAATATATCCCTAATACCTGTGAATTTCTTAGTCCTCCAGGTTTCATTGGGTATCTACTTAACCAATACCTGCAGCCATGCTGCCCTCTGTCATTTCTGCTGGACAACAGCCAACATGGCTTCACTTCCAACCTAGCCTCACATCTTTCCATACCAATTGGTTGTCACATGGATAATTCCCGATTCCAGTTAAAGAAATGAGGGTCGAGCCTGTAAAACTGGTTCCTATAAACATGAGTTGACTTGGATTAGCTGATGCCAATCCTAACTTTTGACCATTCAAATCCACTAATATTTACGTTCTCTCTCCTTAAGGACTTTTTCCAGTTACAAGTTTTTGGTGCAACTTTTAAAGCTTTTACCACGCATGTGTTACTTTCCATCTCTCTCTCTCTAGTACATTTAGAATTTGTATTTTGATGATTTATTACTAAAACAATGTTAAGAAAATATTCATTTGTGTGCTCATTAAAATATTTTAATCTGCATGACTGAAAATATTTTATTACAACGAAATGAAACATTGACTGTACCAAATTTATATTTGTTATGATATCTAAGCTAATGTCCATTAATTTCATTCACTACTGAGAATTTCACCTGCTCATGAATATTTCAATTTGATACAATTGAAATATCTTGTAGTACGCTTTATGGAAAACATAAGTTAAAACTGTGTATTCTCTAGCTGTGATATGAATCTCTTTGTTACTCTTGACTCTACCATGAAATATCATTACCCACTGAATATTTCAATGTCAAAACTGAAACAATCTTTTACAAGTATTGATGAAAATAACAAGCACAGTGTATTTTGAAATGATACCTTTCAGGTCAGTTACTACAGTTATCCTTTGTCTCCATGCACATGTTACTTATTGTTGTGTTATTTGTGTAACTAAATCAGTTGAGCTATAAAACACTTACAAATTACTTTATTTAATGTTTATATAAATGTATATGTACGTATATGCATGCAAGACCACACACAAATATTTATTTATATATGTATACTGATTGCTATCTACATATATCTATTACACATTATCACACACTCCAATATCTTATAACAGACAGCTTTTAGCTCCTGCATGAATTAATTCAACATCCTTTTTAGGTTATCTTCAGAAGTTAATTCTCATAAGAAACGGTTGCATAATGTGTTGCCATTTAGAAGCCATCACCTCAACTCATTTTTCATTTCTGGCATCACAAAATGAATACTTCTTAGCAGAATTCATCCAAACTAAGACATTCCAGCTCAAATTCAAGTCAAACAGAAGTAATACTCATACTTTTACTAAACACATCTCCCTTACTGGTTATAGAATGGTATATGTTAAAAGTATATTAAGGAAAACTCTAGTGAGTACTAAGCAGTGTGTTTTATAGAGTTTTTGCCACTAAGCTAGATTAAGAAAGTGATTCTGTAGAAATTTCAGATGATGTCTTACATCAGAAAAAATATATATCTAGTGGATACATCCTTTAATAAAACTCTGTTAATCATACAATTAATAAAACACCCTAACTGTATAATGTTCATGTGGAAAAGCAGAAAATGTAGTGTGTACATCGTATTGGTTTGTTTGTTTTAAATTTCGCGCAAAGCTACATGAGGGATATCTGCGTTAGCCGTCCCTAATTTAGCAGTGTAAGACTAGAGGGAAGGCTGCTAGTCATCACCACCCACTTCCAACTCTTGGGATACTCTTTTACCAACGAATAGTGGGATTGACCGTCACATTATAACGCGCCACGGCTGAAAGGGCGAGCATGGTTGGTGTGACGGGGATTCGAGCCCGCGATCCGCAGGTTGCGAGTCGAGCTCCCTAACCACCTGGCCATGCCGGGCCCATCGTATTAGTAACAACACTTGATAGCCTGAAATTTGTAAAGAAGTGGTATAGACCTTTCACGGCTGTAGCCTTAAACCTCTGGAGATAACTCTGCTTAGCCTTATTCAAAGAGACCTGTGAGGGCATCATTAGCCTTTATACCCCAGACTTTTGCCCAATACCTGGCTGAGATGTCCTAAATGTTGGGGTATACTGCAGTAGGCATGCACAGGAATTTCTACTCTTGGACAAGTAGATAATCCCAGGTCCACGGTAGCGTAGTAACAAGTTGTCCACAGGCTCTTCATGGTCTGTGGTTGTACTAGCAAGATACCTCCCAGGTCAAAGAGGCTTACGACTTTCCCATGTTTCTCTGTCTTCACCACTTATGGTCCCTGCTGTTGTGATCGCTCCTGTTGGTAGGCTTCATCCTCCAATTGCACCTCTAGTCTTTCTGCCTCCATTATCTTTACTTCCCTCACACTGAGATAAATCCTCAGGGGTGAATTTGATAAGCCAATCTTGGTGCACCAGATTCTGGAAGTTCTCTTTTCTGAGTATACAGCAGCAACAAGAAAGAAGTCATTGATCTTTGCAACATAAACAAAAGCCCAATGTCCAGGAGAGGTCTTCTCCATGACCCAACAATGCTCTTGGGCCACCATTTGCCTTAAATGACCAGATCTTCCTCTTAATCATGAGTATTTCTACTTGTAGAATATTTCATTCCCATAAAAAAATGTAGCCTTGTAAAACTCGATAATAATATCCTGTGGTCACGGTACCAAAATTTCTCCTTCCTCCCTATTCTGTAGTATTCTCAGATCAACTGATTCCCACAAATGGAGTTAGGTAGGCCTGCTTTACAGATGGAAGAATCAGCAAGATACATTATGAAGTGATATTGAATTTCTCTGAGGCTTACTGAGTTTGAGAAAGAAAACTGGACACACATATTTTCAAAAACACAATGAACAATACTGAAATTCACACTCAAAATAATTTGTGTACAGGACAGATGATAGAAGTTATTAAAATATGTATTAAGATTTAGTTAATTTTACTCATTAAACTTTAGTTGAGGATTTCTATTTAAAGAAAGGACTTTAATCCGAATTGATGACTTGAACTTGAGAGAGAGAGCTAAGGAATTTTAGTATTATATACCAAATTCTATAACTATATTTTCCGGATGCTTGTACAATCTATGTAACTGTTGGTCAAGCCAACTGAAACCTGATGAAGGTCATAAATTCCAAATTCCCCCTGACTTACTATTGACGGACTCTGCTGTTGACCTTCATGGACAAGGTGCAGCTTTCAAATTATACTTTCCCACCTACCCATGGATAGACGAGGTGTTTTTTTCCAAGGAAATGACAAAGAATAAAGGTATCTACAATGAAATCAAAAGTTTTCTGGACCTTGTGTTATGCACAAATTGCATAGACTCAGTATAAAGATTTTTTTTAAATGTCTACATTAGAATGAGAAGGTAGAAAATTCATGGTATGCCTGCATACCACACTGAAAAATATTTAAAAAATGGGAGATATAGGAAAACAATTGTTAGTGGTATGGAATAGCGTGTTATGGGAGTATCCTGTGACATCATTATGGTGATTTAAAGTATTTTTCAAGGTCAAGTCCTTCGAAAAGTTTATTAATGTACATTGTAAACACAAATGTCAATGAAAAAGTGTATAGACTAACAATGAAACATTTTAAACTGAAAATAACCAAATTAACTGAACACGGGCAACAGTTATAGATATATATGCATTTCTTTCATACATATGGAGTTGTGCTACTTAAGATCAAAGTCCAACCATAGTGTAGCTTCATACACAAACTGTGATTTGAGGTGCAAGATCAGAATTTTGCATAAGTAGGTCATTGAACATTTCAACAATTCAAAGATTTAAAAAAACATTGAAATAAATCCCCCTATATAATGTACCACACAAGCATCATAGTGTAGCTGTTTCCAAGCCATTTAAGCAGTGATACAATAATCCGTTGTACAGCAGTTTAACATGGTCCCACTGCATGAATAGTGTTACCAGAATAACCAAGCTATCATATGATATAAATTATATGTCAGTGGCCCCATACTACAGGCTTACTTATGCATAAATACTGTGTGAAAAGACTAGGAAAAGAAACTAGTCTACTGGTAATGAAACTGTATTATCAGTTGTCACTTTCAACACAGCTGTTGATTGTTTGCTACCATTTTTAAGACTATTAACATGTTTATCTAATCTAAAAGCCTATAACTGTTCTTGTTATTGTAAAGCAATTTTAGAAATTTTGTGATTTAAAATGCTTCATTTGTTACAGCCCACACCTTTGCAATTGACATTTTAGTGTATTATGCATATTAATAAAAATTTAGCATTATACAACCTTGAATGTATTCAATGATATGGTTATTTGGTAGAGCCGCCACATCTTATTCCACATCACTAACAATTATTTTCTTATGTTTCCATTTCTGAATTAGTTGCTTGTTAATAGACTACTGGATCACCCAGCATAGGAAGACTACAGATGGTTGAGCAGGTTACATTAAAATGATTTTGAATGTGAAATCAACAAGTCATGTAACCAGAACTGATATAAAGCCTTGGTGGAATAGCATGTATCAAAAGTACATTTTGATAATTGTTTCGTATTTTGTATGATGTCATCTAAAAATTATCACTCATAGAAAAGGTATGCAACAGCTCTTTCTGACTCAAAATATTCATACACTTAGATCACTGAAATATATTCAGATTGAGAATTTAGGATGTCCATGACTGGAATATTCCTTGTACTTAATCGAATTAAAAAAATAAAGGAATATGGATCAACGTTGAGCACCACGACCATCCATAAAGTGGCCTGCAACAGGTTGCACTCAAGACACGATAAGCAAAGTGTCTTGTAACTAAGAAACTACCACCCTCCTACACTTGACAGAATATAGAAAGCAATAGAAAGTTATGCTTTCTCCAGTCAGAAATTTTTCAACTGTACTGATAATGATTTTAGGTTTGTATAAACTTTACATCTTGTACAGTTTGATTTGAAGTTCAACATGAGCATCACTGTATTCCACGGAATTAATTCTATGCTGTTTAAAGCTTGTGTTTTTCTGTGTGTGTGAAAATCATCATTTTCTTGCTGTTTTGCATTGTCCTTCAGAAACTGTTTTTCATTATAGTATTGGTAAGTTTACTTCGCGAAGGTCACTTGGATTTCAGGTTATATAAAAACATTTCATGCACATTTATCAACAATTATTGCTGTATTCTGGCATTTTTAGGCTTCATTTTTGCAGAATCCGCTATAGGCATGTGCATTACAGAATAAAAAAATGAGTATCAATGAACCTCAGTTGTCTAGAGAGTGACATCCTTATGTTAACCTTAGAGTTACCATGAACCCTACATAAAAAACAACAACTAGTTATGCACCAAATTTCTTGTTAGGCTCTGACTTTTTTGGTTATCGGACATTTAACAAGTCACATAAAATAACAATAAAAAAAATAAGTATGACAATTAATTACACTAATAATCACTAGCGTCCCCTATATATTTTACACACAAAATGAGTGATTTCACACTTTGTTTGGCCAATTCTTTACGATGAGTATTTTAACAGTATAAAATAAAATAAATAAGACGAAAAATAACTCATTTGGTGCAATATGTGGACTCTACCAGTAATGGATGGTAGAGAAAAAAAAGCATTTTCATAATTTATGGGCAAGGCTATTGTCATAGGCTTAAGGCTTAGCATTTTATTGTTATTCTGAGAGAATATGGTAGTATAAAATTTGAGTCCAATTTCTATTGCATTTAAATCATCATTTAAAATGACATGGGTCATGAAGGCTGAAGCACAAAACCTCGAAATTTAAACGAGTGTTCCATAGCTGTCTTCATGGGTATCGACTATTTTCTTTCTCTTTCTAATGCCAATATAACATAACATGAAACTTTTTAAACTGAACATGTCACCTAATGAAGCAGGTTTTCAGTTCCACTTCCATTTTTATGAAGATTTCTTCTAAAAATGGGATTTTTAAATATTGAACATCACTCTGAGCATTGTTGTATATTGGGCAGCTGTAGTCTAATATTTTTTCAAGTAATTGTTACGTCTCTGGTCGTTTGTTAATTTCCCGTAGAAATTGTTTGCGAGAAACTTCAGTGATTCAAGTCCTTTCTTAATTAAAACTAGTTTATTCTTTCTCGTTACAATCATTGTAATACACTTAATTTCCACAGTCACTTTAAACTTAAACACACGCTATAATTCACAACGATTCATGCACTTTACTTACGGTCACTACCGCTCACTTGACTCAATTATCTGTCTCTATATCTCCCTATCTGCAATTATATCTCCGCTTTATTTGCCGGGCTTATATACTAAAATAGAGGACGCCTAGAAAAGATTAGAGTTGCCACGAACAGTCATGATCTTTCTAGAATCTCATGACGTGTTACTAGCGTCAAGTGACTTCCGCTGTCGTAACTCTGCCCCTTCCTTAGTATTGTTCGTCCCGAACAATAGCCACTTACATGAAATAAATAGATAATTAACAATAACTTGATTAAATGTACAGAATTTACAAACACAAAATTAAAATACAACAAAGTCTCCTAATTTTACAGGATGTATCTTCTTCCGTACTGGCCTCCGTCTCGTTGGCTTCTGCTTCACGTGAGGTTCATCTGCTTCATCAGGAAATGTCCTGTTATCGGTAACAGTCACATCAGTGGTAGTAACTTTATCAAGGGCTTCACTGTTTCCCTTCTCAAAACCGGGTAGAGTTTCTTCTTCGACAGTGGCTTTTTCAGGTGACAAGTCTTCAGCAAGATAATTAGTTCCATTGTCCACTTCATTCCAACTGAAATGTCCTGGACCATGATAACACCAAAGCCTGTTGGCATGCCCCACCTTTGGTTTACCTCGACGACCACATTTTATTTGGAAAGTCACGTCTGAGAGACGATCCACTATGTCATATGGGCCTTCCCATGGAGAAGACAACTTAGGAGACTTCCTTTTGGTCTTCCTGGGATTATACAACCATACCTTGTCTCCTGGTACAAAGCTGACTTCAATAGATCTGTTATCATAACATAGCTCCATGGAATCAGCAGACATTTTCAAGTATGAACGCACTTGATGGTGAATATCACCCATCCTTTCAGATAACACTTTCACGAACTCTGACACATTTTCAGGCAACTCTTCATAAGGTGGGCGTGCTCTTAACAGATTCACTGGCAACCGAAGTTCCCGACTAAATATCAGCTTTGCCAATTCCTGTCCCAGTGTCCAATTGTACTTTTCTACCATCCCATCAGACTGTGGGTGATGTGGC
>NW_013667124.1:164451-170795 GCF_000517525.1 Limulus polyphemus
GTTCCCAAACGTCATTTTATCAAAGTTAACTACACACTTTCTCGGTAGTAAGTACTCCAACCCTAATATGCATGGGCCTTCAATGTCAGCCAAGTATACTATGTGTCTGTCCTTTATGCCCATGAGCTCAGTAGTTACCCACACCGGTCCCCACGACCTTGTATAATGTCCTGTCACACCACATAGCTTCTGTATGGCTTCTGGTACTCCTTTGTGATCTAGCACCTTGATACTCACAAGGGTTTACTGAGATGCAGAATCAATGACAAAGTTGCACTTTTGACCATTCAGTTTTCCAGATTTGACACAGTGATACAGGATGACATGAGAAGATCATAAGGAGTAGGTGTTGGACCCCCTATCTAATTTCGGAAAAACTACCCATGTTGTATGTCCCTCAGCATTAGAATGAACTATTTAACCACTATTGAGAGAATTATTGAAAACAGTATGTCTTTCTTTTCAGTATTGGTACTCCAGCTAGTATTTACATAATTATTTGTCTGGGTCCCCAGTCTACCGCACTAGATTTTTGATATGGTTTAACATGGTTTCCGTACTTCCCCTGTAACTAAGCTCTGCCGAACACGACTTATATTTTAGTTTTTGATCTTCCTTCATATAGAATATACCTAAACAGAAATTCACTTATATCGATCTCCCAAAGACGACAATGCTAGCCTGGTGAGTTTCACACCAATTTGTTGTATTTCTACGCAGCGGGATATTATGCTGGCAACGTCTCAAAAAGTAGTTCTAATTAAAAGTGATTAAACTATCATTTCTGATATTATATACTACATTTGTAAAACTACACAGTTGTGTTGTATTTTGTTTATTTAAATATGCACATACATACACACATATATTTATAATCAAAATTTCATATATTCTATTATATGTACCAGTCTTGTATTAAAAAACAAAGAAGTGGAGAAAACTTATACTACGAAAAATGATTAATGTCAAATCGATGTTTTAATGTTCACAAAGTTCCGGACTGGGACGCTCTTCCTCTGGATATTCTAAACTTTAATGGAACAGAATGTTTGATATCATAAGGATTATCAAACATAGAACGTTCGAAATTAACATCACGCAACAGTTCTAAAGTAACATACACGTGAATTACAGGCAAACCAATGTTTTTTACAATAGGATATTAGTACATATATATTATTATTATAAATGCAATAACAATCCAAAATAAGTTTGATTTATTATTTTTAACTTTGTTTAATGCAAACTGGAGTTTATTATGGGACATTTCTATAAACGTAAATAAAATCTCCAGAATGTTTGAATTTCGCGCATAGCTACACGAGGGCTATCTGCGCTAGCCGCCCCTAATTTAGCAGTGAAAGACTAGAGGGAAGGCAGCTAGTCATCACCACCCACCGCCAACTCTTGGGCTACTCTTTTACCAACGAATGGTGGGATTGACAGTTACAAAATAACGCATGTTTGATGGGACGGGGATTTGAACCCGCAACCATCAGATTGCGAGTCGAAGGTTACATTCTGGAGGTATTAAGTGATACTTTTATTTAAGTGTTGGTAAAAGAGTAGCCCAAGAGTTGGCGGTGGGTGGTGATGACTAGCTGCCTTCCCTCTAGTCTTACACTGCTAAATTAGGGACGGCTAGCGCAGATAGCCCTCGTGTAGCTTTGCGCGAAATTCCAAAACAAACAAAACAAACAATTTATTTAAGTTTTCATTCTAGTTTCACGTATTTAGAAAAATGCCAATAATATTAACAGGTAATTTGAGTATTTTGCATTGTCTCGTTTCTAAAGTTAGAAAAATAGCTGGTGCTCTGGTGTCTAAAGAAAAAAAGAATAATAATATTAATAAAAATAATAAATAAATAAATAAATTAATTAATTAGAGGTGAGAAATATATATATATGTATATGCGTGCGAGGAAAAAGATATATGTGCATAAGTATCTTTGCATGCCAGCATACACTTATACACACACACCAACATAGGCAGAGTTATTGAAAAGAAAATACTTCATTTATTCCCTTTGGGTGAATAATACCAAGCCGATAGGTGAGTTCATTTTCATCTTGTTGTCTCTTCTTCTTGACTATCGATGAATGACGGAGGGCCAGTATTCGGAAGTGGCTAACGTTATGGTCGTTATCATTGAAATATTTAGCCACAAGTTTGTCCGGATCAATAATTATTGATGTTATGGATGTGTTCATGTGCTCGATCAGACAACATCCAACTTGTTTCTCCTACGTACACAGTTGTTAACAATATAAGCAAGTAATGCAATAAATTGGGCACTTGAATGTACAGATGAGCAACTGTTTGGAACGTACAGGTGAGCAACTGTTTGAAATGTACAGGTGAGCAATCGTTTCGAATGTACAGGTGATCAACTGTTTGGATTGTACAGGTGAGCAACTGTTTGGAATGTACAGGTGAACAACTGTTTGGCATGTACAGGTGAACAACTGTTTGGAATGTACAGGTGAGCAATTGTTTGGAATGTACAGTTGAGCAACTGTTTGGAATGTACAGGTGAGCAATTGTTTGGAATGTACAGGTGAACAACTGTTTGGAATGTACAGGTGAACAACTGTTTGGAATGTACAGGTGAACAACTGTTTGGAATGTACAGGTGAGCAACTGTTTGGAATGTACAGGTGAGCAATTGTTTGGAATGTACAGGTGAGCAACTGTTTGGAATGTACAGGTGAGCAATTGTTTGGAATGTACAAGTGAACAATTGTTTGATTTTATAATTATAGTTGGGTCTTAATATAGAAGTATTAGTGTTGATGTAACGGCGTGTGTTACACCGTGAACGTGTACTACATTACAGATACGTGATTTTTTCTGGTGTCTTCAACCGTTCATGAACCAATTGTTTTTTATTATTTGAGGAACCTTGATGTTTTGGGGATGATATATCAATATTAGTATTGTTATATTTTGTTTATTTTTAAACCCCAGAGCTCCAGCTATTTATCGAAATTAGAAACAATATATGGTTGCCTTAAAACAATGAAAAACACCCAATTACTTGTTAATATCATTAATATTTTTCAAATACGTTAAACTATTAGGGGCACCAAAAAGTAATGTCGTTTTTGTTACTTTAAATTCGAACTTTTCTAATTATGTGCTTTCGTTTCTTTTCAGGTGAATTGATTTAGCATCAAAAGAATCCTTCTTGTTCATCAGTTTTATGTTAACAAAAATAGTTTTCGTCTAATCAGAAAAAATGACTGAACACATCTCTAACGAGAATCACATTCGGCATTGTATGCTATATAAGTTTCATAAAGGTAACAAAGGCAACCGAAAACATTTGTGGAGTTTATAAAGATGTTTTGAGTGCCTGCAAATGCCAGCGGTGGTTCAGAAAATTTAGGTCAAGTGATTTTGATCTATCAGATTACCATCGTTCAGGAGACCAGTAGAGTTGGACAATGACTTCAGAGGTTGAGATTGAGTCAGACCATCGTCAAACCATCCAACAATTGTCAGAAAAACTTGATTCTACTTGGTCTAGCGTTCAATGACATCTTAAACAGTTTGTGAAGGTCAACATATAAGAATTTTGGGTTCCACACAAACTGTCAGATGAGAACAAAGTCCAGTGCATAACAATTTGCAATTCATTGATATTCAGACATGAGAAAGAACCATTTCTTCATCGGATTGTTACAGGAGATGAAAAATGGGTTCTTTATGTCAACACCAAGTGCAAGAATCAGTGGTTTAGCCCTGGCCTGAACCTAATTCCGAAAGCCAAACCAGGTCTTACACCCGCAGAAAGTTTTGTTGTCCGTTTGGTGGGACAGAGTCGACATAATTCACTTTAAGTTATCGAAATCGAATCAGAGTGTAACTGCACACCTTTATTGTTAACAACTGGACCATTTGCACCAGACTGTCATTGAAAAACGTCCAGCACTGATCAACAGAAAAGAGGTCATTCTGCATTATGACAATGCGAGACCACATTCTGCAAGAATGACTCAGAACAAGACCAGATTTCGATTGGGAATTTCTGCCTCACCTTCCTGACATTGTGCCCCTTCAGATTACTATTTATTCCGATTTATGCAGCACTTTATCAGGGATAAAACCTTCAGAGATACTGACGGCATCAAAACTGATTTCGCAGAATTCTTTATCTCAAAGAATGTTTCCTTCTATCGACGAGGAATTGAAAGCTTGATTGAAAGATGGCACATTGTCTTTAATAATAATGGGGATTATGAAACTGATTGAAAAATAAATACTTACATTTAAAATGATCTTTTACTGTATAAGTAGAAAAACGACATTACTTTCCGGTAACCCTATAATAGTTCAAACTTATTTTTCATTCTTGTTTTGCCCCCTAGTGGCACAACAGCATATCTGCGGACTTACAACGCTAGAAACCAGGTTTCGATACCCGTGGTGGGTAGAACACAGATAGCCCATTGTGTAGCTTTGTGCTTAACTTCAATCAACATTCTTATTTTTATCATTATGTTCTTATTATTATGTGTAAAGTCAGTAGCAATCGTGAAACCGTGAAAACAGTTACTAAGACTTACAGAAAAGAAAAAGTAAGCAAACATTCACAGTAAAACTATTTCCTGAAGAATGACCTTTGAAGTCACGAAACCAGTAGAAAAAATTAATAAAAGAAAGGGAAAAAAAGTCTGATATTCCAGTCTGACATTATCCTGTTGTAAAAAAAAAAACTCATTGATTTGCATGAGATTCACGTGTATCCTGCCTTAGATCTGTTTTACATGTTAATTTCAAACGTTTTATGTTTGATAATCCTTGTGATATCAAACATTCTGTTCCATTAAAGTTTAAAACAACCAGAGAAAGAGCGTTCCAGCCCGAAACGTTGTGAACATTAAAACATCTATTAGCCATTTTTTTGTGGTATAACTTTTCTCCAATATTTTGTTTTCGATTTCATCTTACCACAGAGGTTTTCCAGTCTTGTATTCAGTGTAGGAGTAATAAATATTTGTTAAATATATAACTTATTAGTAATATATAATAATTAAAATGCTATAGGGAATTTCTACAGAAGTTAGTGGTATGATGGCATATTTTTACAGATGCAAGGTTAAGGTGAAAGATGAATCTCACTATCCGCCACTAACGCCACGTGGCAAAAGTAGTAGGTAAAAGAACCTCAGATTATTCTTTGGTTTCTTAATATTTGATTTGCACATTTTTAAAGTTTTAATATTTTAAGCAAAACTTGAAAAATTTAACACCTGAATAACATTTAAACTCTAAACACCCCTATCATAAATATGTAAAACAATACTGAATTGTCTGGAATAACCAGTCTGGAAAATTATGACAGATTTTTTTAAACAAAGATAAAATTACAATTATAATCTGAAACATGAGGCCTAATACATTTTTTGATTAGCCGTACCCTCTGCTGTGGATTGCAGTTTTGCCTGTACAAGGTCCATCAGCACAGTTTGGGTCAGCAAACCAAACAAATACAGTTGCCGGTAGGTTTCTTATAATGGTGATCTGTATATAATATTTATGGAGTTTTTAAACCCTTTTTAAAACTCAACCTTTAGTATCCTAAAGAAAAGAAATTTGTAACATTATCATCAAACAATTGGTCCATTGTATGATACCGAATAATAAACTTGGCGCAATGCCACAATATTATTCGCATACCAAATGAAAATATATTACTAAATGGTTAGTTGAAACGGGCTTAAACACCCTACAGATAAGACTGGAAGTGTACACAGTATTGTTGCAACAAGTGACAGATAAGTGAATAAAACTTTAACATTTTTAAACGTTAAACAATGTAGTTGCGGTGCGTGTATGACATATTGTCATGTACAAATTTTAGTATTAAAAAAGTAACTTAATTAAAGATTATTGGGCCTGAAGAATGAAAACAAGATTTCCTCTTGCTATTAACATTTTTCGCCACTTCATAAACTTTTTCAGATATAATTTTAAAGTTAATTATATATATGTTACTTCTGATCATATTTCAAGAATTTTAACTTAAAAGTGTCTCAGAATTGATATCTTTAGTGTAATTAATGAAAGAAAAAAAGTTGTTGTTGTTTTTGAAGTTAAGCACAAAGCTACACAATGGGCTATCTGTACTCTGCGCACCACGGGTATCGAAACCCGGTTTCTAGCGTTGTGAGTCCGCAGACATACCGCTCTGCCACGGGGGAGATTAACTCTTTGTAATAACTGTTATTGTGAATTGTATTATTGGTTGTCTATTAAAATATATTTGATAAAAAGAAAACTGTGTATGTATCAATCGTGTTGGCAAATATCATAAATTGGATATATATCGGCATTTA
>NW_013667124.1:170805-180373 GCF_000517525.1 Limulus polyphemus
AAAATATATTTGATAAAAAAGAAAACTGTGTGTGTATCAATCGTGTTGGCAAATATCATAAATTGGATATATATCGGCATTTATTTAACTATTAGATCTAAATTACAATTTAACTCAGTTTTAGGCTATTTGAAATTGTAATACGTAACAATGTTTAAGATTTTTTATAGTTTCTATAAATGTTCCTTTTGATTGTGAATTGTAAAATTATTTGTGTGTTAGACTATAACTGTTTGAAAGTACATAAATTTTCTTCAGTGACAAGACATCAGAAAACTTGGTATAAGGTAAGCTTATACAATTTAACGACCGGTTGAATAGGTAACAAAAAAAAACACACACTAGCAACTGTACAACGTTTGGAGAAGGTTTTTTCATTATCGGATATAAGTAGCTTTTCTATAGATAGGAATATATATATATTCAACTAGCTGGAGTACCCGCCCCCTGGACGGAAGTTATGTAAATTAATGATTAATAAAAGGTTATCTTAGGACATGAGAAATTGCTTCCCTTATATGTAATTGTAAAAAAAAAACGCCAATTAAAAACTGCAAAACACATAATGTGAAAGCGCAAGTTTGCATCTCCGCATGGACCCTACAAACCTTCATGCCAAATTAGGTGAAGATCCATCAACAGGGGGTGGAGTAGTGGTAAAAGCGCAAAATTGCCCACAAAAACTGCAAAACGCAAAACTGAAGTTTGTGTGTATCCTCGTATGGACTTGATGAACCTACATACCAGTTTTGGTGAAGAGCCATCCACACCCTGCGAAGTAGTTGCGTGGACAGTGTTATTATATTTCTATAGATAAGAAGTAAAGAAGTAATGGGACTGGAGATTGTTGAAGGCTTAATAAAAGAATCTTGCTGATGTTTGGTCCTTTGTTTAATTACGATGTTTTTACTTTTAATAAATTTCCCATTGTTTTATTGAGTTGCGGTGTTTGTAAACATGAGATTTACAATTATGTTCACTAAATAAAATTGTCACCATATCAGATAAATCAAGTTTACTGTCTAGTAAATATGGTAGGCGATTAAAAATATTTTGATGAATCAGATCTTTACTGAATATTATTTTTGTGTTTATCCTACTCAAACAACGTACATAAGTAAATTGAATAACTAGCAACTTAAATGTTTGTAATTGCAATCGCGATGTGCTTTATTGGTGAGAGTAAAACATATTTTCATTATTTAATGATCGATTTACTTGATTTAATGAAGATTAGAGTGGGATTACAGTATAGTTGAAAAACAAACATAATGGAGACCGCGTGGTGGTATTTAGTCGACATTAGCGATTCATTCGCTAAGAAAGAAATGTCCAGATTATTCTTTAACACAATTTGTGGCAAAATATTTTTTAAACAAAAAAAAACGTTTTGTTTTTGTTTGCAAGATGTGTAAATGTCGATCTTCAGAAGAGGATTATCATATGAAAGAAAAGGCCATTGGAAAATCACTTTAAAAATTAAAAGTTAACACCACGTGAGGACAATACGGTGGTTGAAACAGTTTTTTTTTGTTTGGATGTGTGTGTGTGTGTGTACTAATACATTAATGAGCCGTATTAATCTGTTAAGAAATACCACTAATCGTCCAGTTCTAATTTGATGTATTCTCATCTGAACTTCACCCCATAAGTATAGCTAATATATATTTTTTATTTTTTTAATGTCTGGTTAGCTTTTTGTTGTTCCTTGGATCTGATTGGGCTCAGAGACTCTTTCTTATGGTATTATATCCTTGTTTTTTACGAACTATTGATTAATCACAGTCTCGACTGCAATGTACATTTTCCCAACAATTATTACAGTCCCCTTTTTCTGACATCCTTTGGGGGGGGGGAGTTTCTATTCCCCATAGGCGTTTTTCTGCAGTTCCTGGCGATATGTTCTTTCAAGTTACACTTGAAACTCATATTGTCCTGCGCTTTGCTTCCTCCATGTTGTGTAACTAGTTATTTAATTAAACTTTCAGTTCTTCTAGACTATCGTCAGAGGAGGGGGTTGGTGTCTCAATACAACTTGATCTCATGTTTCTGTAACTTTTAGATGGTGTCTTTAGTTGTTTATCTGTAACTTTAATGGATTCAAGTTCCAACGCTAACTGGAGAGTTTCCTTTAAGGATGTACACCTACTTTGATTCAGCATAATTAATTTTGTGTATCCTTATATTTTATGATATCTATGAATTGATCCCATGCTTGTGAATACGTTACTCTGTGTAGAGTATCTGGATAAGATAACTGGCCAAGTCTTTCTAAATCTTCTAAAAGTTCAGCTTTGTTCCTGAACTTTGATTTGGATACTTCCTTCTGGTATATTATTCCAAACCTGTTGGATAAGGTAGCTACCAATGTGTGGTAGTTGTTTATGGCTATCAACTGAAATGTTGCTTAATGTTACTGAAGTTAGTCCTTTCATATAGGAGGCAAGATGAATAACTTATTGTTCACCATTACAACAATTCACTTTAGAAATGATTTCAAACTGAGCCTGGTATGTCTCCCAGGGTACCTTCACATCATAATCCATTAGTTTTGCGATTGAGCACAGTTCTTGAACTAGCCAGCTAAATTCTGAAACTGAATTTGATAACGTCATGGCTTGAGTAGTTCTGGAATGTCCTACAGTGATATATAGCACAACATTAGTGGCAACAGGTGTAGAACAAATAGGTTATTTTATTACATATTTTGTGCCCCCCAGTCTGCGAACTTACAACGCGAGAAACCGGGTTTCGATACCCGTGGTGGGCAGAGGACAGATAGCCCATAGTGTAGCTTTGTGCATAAATTCAAACAAACAAACCATATTTTGTGGTAAATGGTAGTTTAGATTGGAGTTCCTGGGCGGATGTAGAAAGAGATGTGCCTGGTTTGATATTTGCATTTATCATTTCATTTTCCAAATGTTTTATTCTATCACTGATATTCTTTTCTACCTCATTAATCTTACTGTTATAATTTTTTGTATTTCTTCAATTTTGTCATTACAACCTTTCTGTATTTTATTGGGGTCTATATTTAATTCTTTTCTAAACATTATAATTTTTTCTGTTAATTCTTCTTTTAAATTTGTATAAACTTTTTCTTGGTCTCATTTTAATTTTCTATCTTTTTCTTCTAATTTTTTGTTTCTTTCTTCTCGATCTTATTTTAATGCTATCTCTTTCTGCTTGTTCTTTTTTCCTCTGTTTCATCATCTCCAACAAATTTTTGATCTCGCTTCATCTTTGTTTTGTCATCTTGAAGTTTAGTTGGTTCTATTTTATTTTTATCAAAATAATCTCAATTCTGAAACTAGTGTTGCAAAATATTCTGTTGCTGGGTAGGTTCTTTTGGATTATTCGGTAAAATTAATAAAAGATGTAGTTCATGTGACGATAAGAAATTAATTAGTTTCTTTAATAATGTCTTATATAGGCTACAGGCTATGTTTATTGGTAAGCCGAACTTCCCAAGCAACGTTTCAGTAAAAATTCCGAAGCCTAACTCAAAAATATAGCTCAAGACATTTACTTGCAATAATTTTTCATTAACTGATCAATAACAAAACACGCTGCCTCGTTGACTCGCTTACCAAATTAATCAACGTAACAGACTCATTAATTCTCACTGTCTGTCTTAATAACTAACACTCAACTGATTAACTAACTCACTCAATGTGGCATTTTTATATTGTACTAGTTTTTACTTACTAAAAGAAACTTCGAAATTCTGCATAGGCCTAAACTTTCGTGAAATTTCTAGACTTCGCCAATCATTAATATCGTAAAAAACATACTTGCTCCAGTAAACAAAAATAAAATAAAAATTATAGCCGACAATGGTGTGTTCGTTACTGTTACTAAATATTGTTAACTGGAACAAATGCAAGCCGAAAACAATCAGTACATACGTATAACACACGTACGAAACTTTAATAAATAAATTTATTTACATAATAAAGAAATAATCAATTGCAGTAACCAATTAGAGCATTTTACTATCGTGTTGCCATCCTTTCAGGGAATATACCTTGCTCTTAAGAAAAAAGGAGTTTCATCGAAAAGTTCTCCGTAATTATTACATATATTAAAAGACACGTTGTCAGGAGTGATTACATATTTGAAGAAAGATGCTCTCAGGAGTAATAACATACATGCAAATAAATGTTGTCAGCAGTGATTATATGCCTGGGAGTAATAATTACACGCCTGAAAAGAAAGATTTTCAGCAATAATAACACGCCTGGGAAAAACAGAAATTTTCAGCAGTAATTACACGCCTGGAAATAAATGTTGTTAGCTGTAATTTCATGTCTGGAAAATTAAAAAGTTTACAGCAGTGATGAAACACTTGGAAAAAATAGGCTGCCTATTTTTGGTACTCCACGAATGACTTTGTAAAATGACTACAGTTCCTGAAATAAGCTGGAACAGAATATTTGTGGCCTTCAATGTATTCAGTATATTATTATTATTATACCTCTAAAGCTCAAATGTATGAACGTTTTAACTTGATTGAAAACACTGTGGACATTGCGTAGGCCTGCAATCTTACTCCGGCAACTCAATTCTAACTTCGTGTAGCAACTAAGAAATATAAATATATTTAGATAATAAAGAAAAATTAAACATGGGCTAGGTAAGGATTCTAGCAACAACTTAACTTTTTATTTAAGAACGATGATTAGCTTAATTATGCTTAGCTTATCCAACAGAACAAATCGTTCAAAGACATAGAATTTGCCATCCTGTTCAAGTGAGATTAAGTTAATTACAAAAAATATTTATTAAATACAAATTTCGGTGTACTAACTGCATGAACACGCAAAATTAAATCACATTTTGTAAAGCACAGGAAATACGAAGAAAACTCACCGACGAAGAATAATCTGGTTGATGACTATTGATAATTGTCTTGAGGGGATACATTTCTGTGCCCTCAGGAGCCCCACCACTGTCCTCATCTGGACCATTCTTGGTGGTCGAAATGTCGACTAGATTGTTAGCAGTAGGGCTTATGATCTCAAGAGGTAGGGCCTGAGCCTGGGAATCCTTTCGACGACCCAATATTCCCCCATGCATGATACGATCAAAGTTTTTATAACATCCAGTTCCTGTATGAATCCGACCTGATTCTTCCAAACTTGTGGCATCCACCTGTTGACAAGAAATAAAAACTACAACAAAACGATATCTGACGGAAAATCAACTTATCGAAAATACTAGCATGAAATAAAACAAGTTATAGGTTCAGCAATCATATTCCTGAAGATTATAGCTTTTAATTAAAGCTTATCATGTATCTTTTTGTTTCATCTTGTGTTTCATTAGAATAAGTTTAGCAACAAACGCCAAGCTTTGTAGTTTAACAAATAAAGTTTTTAGAATGACATTAGCAAACGAGTGAATCTAACCTTTTATTTTTTAGCACAGACCGAATAGTCTTTAGTATATTTGATCTGCTAAGCTAAATTTGTTTGATAGGAAATTACGCATAAATTTCATGTAAAGCAACATTTATTTTACTACTTTTGTTTAGATGCGGGCTATCATGGCGGCTTTACTTAAAGGCAAATTGGCTGTACTGTGTAATATTATGCCATGACTGGCTATTTTTATTTCGGTTAGCTTGATGGAAAATAAATAACATCCTGTTTTGATTAACTTCCATAACTAGAAAAACAAAATGTTCATCTCAACATTCAAGAAGCATCTCAGTTCAAATTAATGAGTTCTATTCTTTTTAACCAAACTACTCTGATACCCCTGGAAGCACGGTGAACCTGTTGGGGTGTTTAATATTCGATTACTATACTCGAAAATGAAAGGGCGAAAACATCTCTAGCTAGTAACTGCTAGAACCAGAAACACCTCAATAAATGAATTGAACACCTCATAAATTTTAATGAATAAACGCAATATTATTTGCAATTATATCGAATCAATCATAAAAAATTATCTGATATCATCACGGGTCTCCCGAAAGGACAGCGGTAAGTTTAAGGACATAAAACGCTAAAATCTGGGGTTCGATTTCCCGTGGTGGACACAGCACATAGCTCAATGTGGCTTTGTTCTAAAACAAACAAACATCACCATTGGAATGTTTTTATTATGTCACTGTAAGAAAAAACTAAAAACTTACAGTTATAATGAAAGTTGTACTATTGTTTGATAATTCAGTCGTTTATTATTTCTAGATGACTCAAATATTTAGAAAGTATGGAAACTACTAGGTATCATTGAAAGACAGAGGCGGGTAATTGGTATAAGTTTCTCACTGGCAATTGGAATACCAAACTGACTGAATCATGGTAAAACATGAAAGTGGAAAAAACAAACGGTGTTCGTGTTTAGAATAGTATTCTAATGTGACTAACCATGCCTTCTAGCGATAAAAAAATACATAAATAAATTTCGACCATTAGAAATAACTATGCAAAATATTAAAGGCTAAATTATGACAAAAACTACTCCGCCAGAAGTTTTAAAATAAACTCATTTTGTTCAATGACACGTCAGTCTGCTAGAAATTAACATGTTTAACAGAACATGATTCTCCACAGTTTAAGCTAGAGCTTATTATGGATGGAGAATATCTAATACCAGCATCTCCTCTTATTATCTTACTATGGATGGAGAAGATCTAATACCAGCATCTCCTCTTATTATCTTACTATGGATGGAGAAGATCTAATACCAGCATCTCCTCTTATTATCTTACTATGGATGGAGAAGATCTAATACCAGCATCTCCTCTTATTATCTTACTATGGATGGAGAAGATCTAATACCAGCATCTCCTCTTATTATCTTATTATGGATGGAGAAGATCTAATACCAGCATCTCCTCTTATTCTCTTACAATGGATGCAGAATATTTAATACCAGCATATCTATCATCTTATTCTCTTCTCATGGATGAAGAAGTTTGAATACGGCCATCTCCCCTTATTCTCTTCCCATGGATGAAGAAGTTTGAATACGGCCATCTCCCCTTATTCTCTTCCCATGGATGAAGAAGTTTGAATACAGTCATCTCCCCTTATTCTCTTACTATGGATGGAGAAGTTTGAATACGGCCATCTCCCCTTATTATCTTTCTATGGATGGAGAATATCTAATACCAGCATATCATCTTATTCTCTTTCTATGGATGGAGAAGTTTGAATACCGCCATCTCCCCTTATTCTCTTACTATGGATGGAGAATATCTAATATTAGCACCTATCTTATTCCCTTAAAATGGATGAAGATGATCTAATACCATCACTCCTCTTATTATTTTACTATGGATGGAGATGTAGTACCAGCATTTCTTTTTATTCTTTTAAATATTTAAATTGAGCTTGTTATGAATCTAGAAGTCTAATTCCACCTTTCCTCTTATTATGTTAAATATTGAAGCCAGAATTTACTATAGATGAAAAAGTTCTACTACCACCCATTATTTTGTTCTTTTAAACATTTAAACAGAAGTTTGCTATAGACGGGAAAGTTCTGGTACCACCCATTATTTTGTTCTTTTAAACATTTAAACAGGAGTTTGATATAGAAGGGAAAGGTCTAGTACTAGCTCAATTTCTCATTCTTTTAAATATTCAATCCCTAGAATGCTATATATGTAAAATATGTACCAGAACCTTTTTATGAAGCTTATTATAGACAGAGAAAGCTTAGTTTTCCTTCCTCTCATTCTTTAGCTTTCTATTAGACTTGTTTGAAAGTTATTAGTGACACACACAGAAGAGGGATGTAATGCCTTCCAAACTTCCTATTCTTTTATGTGAAATAAGAATTGCGTTTTTTTGTTGTTGTTTTTTCAAACGTTATGTTTGTTGAATTTCGCACAAAGCTACTCGACGGCTACCTGCGTTAGCCTTCCCAAATTTAGGAGTCTGAGAGGAAGATAACTAATCAACACCACCCACCGCAAACTCTTGGAATACTCCAATCGAATAGTGGGACCAACTGCTACATTATAACGCCCCCACGGCTGAAAGGGTGAGCATGTTTGGTGATGGGATTCGAGCCAACGATGCCAGACCTTTTTCTTTTCGAATGACGTTTCGTGTTATAGTGAAAATACAGTGTTATTAAAATAATTAAATTTTGAATTTCAGTTATTGCATATTTAACTAATGATAAAATAAGGAAAGTAGATACAAATGTTTTGAAAAACGTGAAGACGGAGCGATGTACATTTTCAAAAAAAAGTAGCTATTGTAACAGTAATGTATATTAGAGTCAAGTACAGCCATATGTGTGTTTTTAACATTTTTGCCACGTTAATAACGAAATCGCATTTTTAGCAACTAACTTCCTAAAGCAGACATGTGCTTTTATCCAAGGAAGTGCGTTTGTATACAGTACCATCTAGTTAGACCAGAAATACATTACTGTCGACCTATACTCAGCGGACATTTATTTCAGAACACCGTCTTTCCACGGAACGGTGGCAAAGAGATATTCCTTTGTAATCTCCTGTCCTTTCTTTTGTCAATATTTGACACCTGGCGACGACGAAGAAAAACATAGCGAAACGAGGAAATTACACTACACACTAACTCACGATATTAATATCTCCACGTGATAAATACTTTTTTTTTACTTCTGTCATAACAAAAAAAGGGAAGATATCACCACTAATAGTTCGGATATGGATCACAATACTTCCTGAGATCAATGATTATTTTTCTAAATAGTCTATATGATCAAGCAGAAACATCTGACACCTAGTTTTGTGTATATATATATATTTAGAGCATGAACTATCCATCTCACGTCGTTATATGTATCTGAAGGTCAACAATCTGCTTTCATAAATATTGTTATGTTGATTTGTGTCAGAGCAAAGCCACATTGAGCTATCTGCTGTGTCAACCACGGGGAATCGAGCCCCGGCTTTTAGCATTGTAACTCTATAGACTTATCGCTATCTGACGGGGGACATTGTTGATAGGTAATTGTTATCATATAATCAAAGTTTCGTACCTGGTAGCTATCATTGCCCTCCTGTACTAAAACTTTTTGTTTTGTTTAAAATTTTTGCGGAAAACTACGCAATGGTTATCTGCAAATAGTTGAACCTTATTTTGAACTGACAGAGTAGAATGAAAGCAACTAGTTAATTGGTCGCACCGCCAACTTCTGGCTACTCTTTTCTGACCAAAAATGAGATTTGACTGTCACTATTATAGCGCACTAACAGCCCCGAAGTACGGAGCGCATCATTTTTGCAGCAAACGGACGTAATCAAAGAACCTTAGAAAGATGTATTAAAAGTAAGAATGATTTACTTATGTTAATAAGTGTTACAGCTAATTGTTGTAACAAATATTTTTAAATGGCGCGATCGACGAGATACCTGGCTTATCTTTTTCTTTCTTTTTTTTTTGTAGACTATTTTTTGTACACTTTATTTGTAGATTAAAGTTAGCCAGCTAAAGTCCGTTAAATGTTCCTAAAAGTTGCAAACACAAGTTGGTCTCCGTCACTATTCAGAGGTTATGAAGAATTCAAGCTAATTTCAATATTGCATCGAAATGAAGGTTTATTTTGAGATAAT
>NW_013667124.1:180383-181052 GCF_000517525.1 Limulus polyphemus
CAGAGTTTTCAGGTATTGTGATGTGATGAACAAACCTTATTCACAGTTGATTCAAAACGATAATAGTAATGTTATTCATGGTTTATTAGAACGTAATTGATATCAAAAACAAAAATAAAAAACATTGCATTGCTCAAATTACTGCAAGGAACAGCAAAACTTGATAACTGATACACTACGAAATTCACCAAATGAAAAATCTTTCTCACTGTCTCGCAGCGAATGATTTTTTGACTGAGAAAATTTTCTCATTTCCTTACCTACCGTAACCAAGGCACATTATTGAGAAATTCTTCAAGATCTTGTTTTTATCATCTTACACCTTTTAATAAAGAGCGTGTAATGTAAAATTACTCATTCTAGAAATTTTCATAAAGTGACCCAAAAAACGGCGCTAACTCGGTAACCCGTGGCCTGATTTTAACGAAACTTGTTTTATTCTGTTTCTATTCTCATTTCAGGGATACCGTACAAGTATGGCGCTATTGTGTGCCATTTTTGCTGTATTTAATTACAAACAAGCAAACAAACAAACAATTTCAGAGTTTTAGTAGTATATGGAAGATAGATAGATGCATGCGGTACTTTCGTAAGTCAGCACAACACCTAAATGCTACTCAAATTCGATGACGAGGAACCCACTTTGAGACTAATAATGGCTGGAGACGG
>NW_013667124.1:181062-188019 GCF_000517525.1 Limulus polyphemus
GTCAAATTCATTTTCAATGATCAACGCAGTTGGAAAAGTATTTTAATGTAACTATGATTTACATATCACACACTGTACGTTACATTAGCTTGTATGTTGTTGCGCTTACGTTGCCATCTTTTGACGAAATAGGGAAATAGATTTGAACGCAGGAGTTTCGTAAAGAGCGCGAACGGTAGTGTGATGTAAAATCACTCATGCTAGAAATTTTCATAAAAGCGACCCGAAAAATGGCGCTAACTCGGTAACCCATGGCCCGATTTTAACGAAACTTGTTTTAATCGGTTTCTATTCTCATTTCTCATATTCTATTTATACTTATATTCTCATTTTGTGCGCCGTTTTTGCTGTATGTAATTACAGACAAGCACACAAACAAACAAACAATCTCAGAGTTTTTAGTAGTATATAAAATTAGTGTCTATAAAAACAAAGAGCCGTCTGTTTGTCACGCCGATATTTCGGCTGTTGCGGTACCGATGGACTTGCACGAAACAACGGCGCTTCCTGGCGCAAGTTTGTCGTTTTATAATTATTCCACCTATATATATATATATATATATTTATATTGAAAAGGAACGATTTGTCGAGAACTTAAAGAGTAATAAAATCGAATCGGATAAGCGCGCCCCACGCTTGGTATTATAATTTTGAGAAGAAAAATTAATCATTATTTCCAGTCATATGACGGTCATTCATCTTGTTACTAATATTAATTTGTGTCTATTTAAATATATCGCCATAGAATGGTATAATAATGAAAAAATAAACACAGTTAACTTGTTTTAGGACACACTGTGACTTGTTACTTTTTTATTTTATTTGACGTTTGTTGCTTACGTCACAAACAGTATTCTACAAACACCATCAGCATGTGTTGTAACACATCAGTGATACTAGAATAAATGATAAAATAAAGCTAGGTAGTGTTTGAAATAACTTTTCATTTGGTTTTTCAAAATGTGTAGTACACACTGAAGGGATTTAGACACTTTGACAATAAATTCAGGGAAAGACTACCTTTACTCTCCAGATAATGATAAACAAATTATTATTTTAGCCAAAATTTCGCCATTGCGGCTTCATCAGGGCTAGCTTGTACCCATCTTTCATCAATGCTCTATATAGCTTCATAAAAATATCTTGACGTAGGGTGACACATTCCTAAAATTCGGATTAACAAAACTCTTTAATAAACACAGGCCTGCGATGGTTTTATTGTATTGAAATTTTTACATGTTCTACAATAATTCCTGTTCGCTGAATCCGAAAGTGATATCCATTTTTCTCCATCACGTACAGATTTTTCACAAAACATCATAACGCAACAAATAAAAGAAAGATCACAACAGGTAGTTTTGAGACTAAAAGACGTAGATTTCACAAAAATAAAATCAGGATGAATAAGGATGCATATTCGTTTGACATCAGTGTTCTTCCCTTTTCTTCAGTTTGTTTGTATTTTTTGTTTACAAATACAATAATAAAAAATGTTCATTGTGGTAAAAGAAATAATAATTTGATCTAAGTAAGAGTTCTTTTCTTCTTCCCGATAGGTAAAAAATCATTACATGATAGAAAAAAAAATGAATATTATTTTCGAAATCTGCGTAGCTGAATTGTGGAAAATCCGTTATCAAAACCAAAACAACTTTTATGAAGTTTAAATTCACAGGCCTGTGTAATTGTACTTGTCATAAGACATTAGTATTAAGGCCTATTACATTTTTTGAAACGCTTCATTCTTTATCTAGTCTGGGCCAGCTTGTAAAAGACGTACACAATATAACTGCCACTATATAAAATGGCTTTTATAGATAGTGTTTCGATCACTTTTATGCTTGTTGTATCCAACTGGTATGAAGAGCTATGGATTGAACAAAACGCGTCGTCGGCAATAGCAATGAAAAATATAGTGTGGTTGGTTATTATACACTATTCTAATTCTTGAAAATCTCTAAGGGACTAGATAAAAAATGTATTACTTAAAAATGTAACAGGCCTTATACTAATTACTTATGACAAATATAATTGTAATCATTCTTCGCCAGCTTGTAAAAGGTATTAACACCATAATAATTGTTGCTACTTGTTATTGAATAGATATTCTAGTTATATTCTTATTCATTCCTTAATGATTTGCAAATTTTGTAAAATATACATGTTTTAACGATCAAAAATTAATATGTAAAGTCCAGACGCCAAAGGGAGTTCGCTGAATATTAATTTGTTGTTTTTGAATTTCGCGCAAAGCTACACGAGGGCTATTTGCGCTAGCCGTCCCTATTCAGCAGTGTAAGACTAGAGGGAAGGCAGCTAGTCATCACCACCAACCGCCAACTCTTGGGCTACTCTTTTACCAACGAATAATGAGATTGACCGCACATTATAACGCCCCACTGCTGAAAGGACGAGCATGTTCGATGTGATGGGGATTCGAACCCTCGACCCGCAGATTGTAAGTCAAGCGCCCTAACACCTGGCCGTACCGGGCCCTGAATATTAAAATTGAGGCTTGCGGAAATTTCTTCGCAGTTCGTTCTTCATGTAATGTTGATAATGTGAGACAAATTCGCTGCACCAGGGTTCTCAAGTTGCTTAATGTATCAGAATGATTTATATTAAAAGAAGTTTTTAATCCAACGATCAAACTCTGAACTAAATGCTGTTTGTCTTCTTTTGACGTATGATGGTGTAGGTGATAACCGTAAAATCCATAATAAAGAATACAAACGAAACTAACTTAAAGACTGCCAAAATTATATAAGGCTTTATAAAGAGATGAATTCACCTTGAGAACGTTAGATTACTTTATCATGTTTAAAAAAATATTAGGCTTAGTACATATTAAGCCTAATTTGCAAATACTTGAGACCTTTGTAAAATAAAGTGGGATGCAAAATAGTGGACAAGGAGGCCAAAGAGTGTTTCGACACTTTCACATCAATACTTAGATACTATTATATACGTCACTCTGTGACTTACTAATACACTGCATTATAGCATGCAAGAAAATTTTGTTTCAGTAAACAGCTTTGGCGGTATTGTACGAGCTGTGAGAATAAAGAAGAGAAAAACAGAACTTACCTGACTAATATTGTGGCCAGTGTCCACAAGCACATCGATGAGGTCCATAGACTTGGCGAAGGCATCCCTCAGGTTCACGTGGTGGAAGGACACTATACTGCCCTCTCGCTTGGCCCTCTCCAGCGCCTCATTTCGCTTGAGTGCTTTTTCTCTCCGCATCTGGTTCTTGTAGAATTCGGCAAAATTGTTAACGATAATGGGAATGGGCAATGCAATGACAAGCACCCCGCAGATGCAGCAGACACTCCCTATCATCTTCCCGAAAGGTGTGGTCGGGTAGATATCACCGTACCCGACGGTTGTCATGGTGATACTTGCCCACCAAAACGTCTCTGGAATGCTGATGTATTTAGTGTCTGGTTCATCCTTTTCAGCAAAGTATGCTAAACTTGAGAATATCATGATCCCTATAGCCAAAAACAACATAAGCAACCCGAGTTCCTTGTAACTATTTCTGAGCGTGAACCCAAGACTCTGTAACCCAGTGCTGTGACGAGCTAGTTTTAAGATTCGCAGAATCCTCATGATTCGGAAGATTTGTACAATACGTCTGACGTCCTGAAATTGGTCCGTGTGCTTGTTGGATTCAATGAGAAACAGAGAGACGAAGTACGGCAGAATAGCTAGCAAATCTATAATGTTCAATCCGCCTTTAAAGAACTTCCACTTATTTGGCGCCGAGAGAAACCGCAAGACGTACTCCAGAGTAAACCACGTGATGCAAACAGCTTCCACCATGGCCAGCTTAGGATTATCTCCACCTTGCTGGCCATCCTTCTCCTCCACCTGCATTTGGGGTAACGTGTTGAGTGTCAGAGCGATTGTTGACAGAACTATAAACAGAACAGAGATCACACCGACGACCTAGAAGACAAGCAGGCACCATTTCAGTCAACCCTTTTAAACATAAATGACAAATGATCAAGGAACGACAAGGACATCCAACATAATGTCTAATGCTTTTTACAGAAACAAATATATCGAATTCATTGAAACCAGCTAGCGACAGCGTCTCAAAAATTGTTCAACTTAGTTTATGAAATATTCAATTAAAATAATTGCTGTAATAATATAATTTAAAAGCTAAGTTATTGCAAAATAAAAAAATAAAAACTACATAGCCTAGTTTGAAAGTTCAAGTACTTTCGAAAATTGGTCTCTTGTTTATATCCAGCGCTAGAGTTTTTAGTTTTTTTTTCTAGTAAAGCTGCTTTACCCGAAAAATTAGGAAACTATAGTTACTTATTAGCTACGTTAGGTTATGTATAATTTACATATGTATAAAACAATCTTGGCTATTATTATCTACGTTATCTCTTAGCTCTATAACTTAAAGAACATTTCATTGAAAAGTCAGTTTAAGATAAACAAATTTATTTCAAATATAAGAGGACTACGGAGTAATATTATGTAAGAGCAAACGAAGGCTACTTCAAATGTTTTAATATTTTTCTATCGTAAGCAACACACATCATGATACAGAAAAAACATATAACGAATACATATTACATCATATTATATACCTAGATGTATGTGTTCGTAATTACGAGCAGAAAACTAACGTAAAACACTCATCAGAATTAATTTGCAGTTCACATATCGAGCACGGAAGCTAATTGGTGAAGTAAGTGAACTGAGCGAATATCAACGGCTGGTATATAGCATTGCGGTAGGTGTCGCCACATATTTTAAATGTAGCAGCTTTGTTTATTAAGCGCAAAACTACACAATTAGCCATCTTTGACCTGCTCACCACGGGCATTAAACCCCGAATTTTTAGACGTTATAAGCCTTCAGACTTGGCGCTGAGCCGTGATAGGTTACAGACAGCTTTCTTTCTATATATCTAGCTAAAAATAAATGTAAAGTCTTATTAATTCGATACGTTTTGAAACATCGCATGCGAATAACTCTAATAATATATGCATCATAAGAAATTTATCACATTATTTAACTAAATATACCCCCCTCTATATTTTCAATATACAATCTTATAGCACAAGTTGTTTTGCTTTATGGGTGCTTCAAGAGCTTTCTGCTCTATTAGCACATTGGATTTTACATAGATTTTTGTAGTGCAGAAAGCTCCTGACGAAGCCTTAAGGAAAATATCACGCAATAAAAAAGTTGTACACGCAGAAATACAGGGTGTTTATTTACTATTTTATACGATATTTTTGTTTGTTTAAAACAAAGCCACACCGGCTATCTGCTGTGTCTACCGCGGGGAGTCGAGCCCCGGATTTTAGCGTTTTAAGACAGTAGACTTACCGTTGTAACACCGAGGGACTCGATATATGTAAAACCTTCCAATTGGGTTTCCATTATATTATAAATAAAACGTTATTATTGTGAAATGTTAAACATTAAAGAGGCCAACATTCGCGGACGAATGCAACATGTCTCCGTCACGCAATCCCAACATGGCCAGTTTTGATACCAGATAAATCGTGAAAAACATTGAAAATTCGACAACTGTCTATATCACTGCTTGGGACCTGCAAGAAGGTTTCTTTGTAACAAATCCTGTGTAAGTTGATTGATATACACATGAATAGTTCACTAAAACCTCAAACTGCGCTTTTCTCGCTGATAAACTGAGCAGAAGGCAAAAGTTCCTACTGTCTATATCATTGTTTGGGTCCTGCAAAGAGGATCTTTGTACTAAATCCTACGTAAATTGGTCGAAATATGTCTAAGAAATGTACCAAAACTCTTACAATGATGAGTTTATTTAACCTTTTGACCCCCCCCCCCCAAATGACCACAAACGACCATATCCCACATTTTTCTATGTATATGTATGGAACTAATAAAAAGTACTTTTGTACTAAATCCCATGCACATTGGCCAAAATACGCCTGAGTAACTGATCAAAAATCCCAAAATTATGCTTTTTGTGAACTCTGACTCACCTAAAATGACTCAAAATAGCAAATCCAACTTTTTTCAATGTGTTGGGCGCGTGAAAATTTATATTTGTGCCAAATTTCATCTTGATTGCTGTAGATATGACTGCAAGGAGCCAAAAATATACATTTCTGGGCTGTATGACCTTTGACCCCATAAAATCTTTAAAGAGGCCTAAATATAAAAAAAAGAAAAACATTTGTGGGCATATTGGACCAAAATATAACCCTACCAAGTTTCAAATCAATCCGCCGAGAAATGAAGGAATGACGGTCGATTGAAAGCTGTTTGGAAGAAGAAGAAATAAAGAAAGAAGAAGAAGCAATAGAAAAACAGTATATCTCTCTACGGAGATATGATAAAAATGTTATTGTTGCAAAATATTAAAAATAAACTGTCTTTGCTTGTATTACCCATACTTAAAAATTTCAAGGGAGGATCTTTTTATATTCTATTACTATGCTTTGTTTCTTCGACAAACTGCCCAGGTTTACTTTTATCACGTCTGTTTTGCTAACTATGTAAAATTAAAAACCCTATAGACAACTCGATGATCGTGATTTTAATTTTCTTTTCTTCACTTCTTAAATAATGTCAAACTGCGAGACATATTTATAATATACATCACGTCTGTAATATTATAAATATTAGGTCGTCATGAAATTAATGTCGCTTTTTATTAGATGAGAAAACCCGAACAACTTATATATCAAAACAAAACTTATATTAAATGAAACAGTCTCCATTTTTATCGACGATGCTTTTCCATCTTACAATCAGGTTGTTAATGTCCTGATTAAATAAATCACGTTCTACAATTGCATACGTTTTCCCATTAAGATGGTGTTGCAGCGAACAAAAATGATGGTAATCTGACGGTGCCATATCTGGAGAATATGGTGGGTGGGGAAGAACTTCCTAAACCAACTCCATAATCTTGTGTTATGTCAAAGGTGCCAC
>NW_013667124.1:188184-190319 GCF_000517525.1 Limulus polyphemus
TAGACTCATCAAGCGTCTTCAGAGCATCAATATCAGTTCCAACATGTCGGCCCCTGCCAACACAGTTTTGAAAGCTAAAGTCACCTGAATGAAATTTGCTGAACCATCGTTGACTCATCGTTCAAAACATTTCTATAAATTTCTTTGATATTCTTTGTGGCTACATAGGCGTTGTTTCCCTTCTTAAATTCAAACAGTATTACATCCCGAATGTGTGTCTCGTCGTGTGCCACTACTATAAGGGATTAGAGTATACTAAATTTTACACATTATATAGGCTACACTAACGTGACGTTTAGGCGGTTCGTTTATCTATTATACGTGAAATACATTTTTTTTGGGGGGGGGGGTAATAAAAGTGTTCCAAAACGCGACATTAATTTCTTGACGACCTAATATATACTTATATAATTTGCCTTATTACATTGAAAACAGTACCTTCTTTTCACAACTGGAAAGCAGGTGAAATAAGAAAGTAGTTAAACCACAAAATATAATTCCCAAATCCCAAATCTTTCGAAAGATGGTACTTCTTAATAATGGATAAAAAATAAAGATGAAGATTAAATTTCCAACAAGGATTAGATATCTTTATGTAGTAGTTTTAGTTAAGCATAAAACTACACAGTGGGCTATCTATGCTCTGCCCACCACGGGTATCGAAACCGAGTTCCAGCGTTGTAAATCCGCAGACATGCCGCTGTGCTATTGGGGGGCATATATCTTTAATTGCTGGAGTAGTACTTTTTCTCTTGTCGAATTATCGTAATTTTGAATTTTGTTCAGCAACAAATCTTGGTTTATTTTTTGCAGACGATAAAATTGTTTTTGTTTTGTTTTTTCACAACGAGCTTTTATACCCAATTTGAAAGTTTTTGCTGTGAAACTGACGTTTTTTACTATAATTAAAGTCAAGAAATTAAAATAAAAGTCTTGGTTTCACTAGAAGATTGAGGAAGATATTTAAAAGTAAACCTTATTTTTGATAATTGCATAAAAACTGGAACGAATTGAAATGTAAAAACATGCCAAAAAAAACAACAACAACAACAAACACAAAATGGATTTAAAAGTATGATATTCTACACCAGGTGTACAGCCTACAGCTAACGTTTGCAGTGTATTTATTTTCAATCTTGAAATAACATTATAAATTATAAAATATAAATTATTCTCACTTATTTCACGTTATGTTTTCTCGTTCGTAATTCATTTCCTAATGTAGCATCAATTAAATTACTTGCATGGTGGTCTGCTTTAATATGACATTCAGTTAAATTACTTGCATGGTGGTCTGCCTTAATATAACATTCAATTAAAGTACTAATATGGTGATCTGCCTTAATATGACATTCAAGTAAATTACTTGCATAGTAGTCTGCCTTAATATAACATTCAATTAAAGTACTTGTATGGTGGTCTGCCTTAATATAACATTCAAGTAAATTACTAGCATGGTGGTCTGTCTTAATAGAACATTCAAGTAAATTACTAGCATGGTGATCTGCCTTAATATAACATTCAAGTAAATTACTAGCATGGTGGTCTGTCTTAATAGAACATTCAAGTAAATTACTAGCATGGTGATCTGCCTTAATATAACATTCAAGTAAATTACTTGCATGGTGATCTGCCTCAATATAACATTCAATTAAATTACTTGCATGGTGGTCTACCTTAATATAACATTCAATTAAATTACTTGCATGGTGGTTTGCCTTAATATAACATTTAATTAAACTACTTGCATAGTGATCTGCTTTAAAATAATATTCAAGTAAATTACTTGCATGGTAGTCTCTCTTAATATAACATTCAAGTAAATTACTTGCATGGTGGTCTGCCTTAATATAACATTCAATTCAATTACTTTCATGGTGGTCTGCCTTAATGTAACACTTAAATGAATTACTTGCATGGTGGTCTGCCTTAATATAACATTCAAGTAAATTACTAGCATGGTGGTCTGTCTTAATATAACATTTAATTCAATTACTTTCATGGTGGTCTGCCTTAATATAACACTTAATTGAATTACTTGCATGGTGGTCTGCTTTAAAATGATATTCAAGTAAATTACTAGCATGGTAGGTCTGTCTTAATGTAACATTTAATTCAATTACTTTCACGGAGGT
>NW_013667124.1:190340-221443 GCF_000517525.1 Limulus polyphemus
CTTTCATGGTGGTCTGCCTTAAATAGTAATACTTAAATAGTAATTACTTGCATGGTGGTCTGCCTTAATATAACATTCAAAGTAAATTACTAGCATGGTGGTCTGTCTTAATATAACATTTAATTCAATTACTTTCATGGTGGTCTGCCTTAATATAACACTTAATTGAATTACTTGCATGGTGGTCTGCTTTAAAATGATATTCAAGTAAATTACTAGCATGGTGGTCTGTCTTAATGTAACATTTAATTCAATTACTTTCACGGAGGTCTGCCTTAATATAACATTCAATTAAATTACTTGATGGTGGTCTGCCTTAATATAACATTTAAGTAAATTACTAGCATGGTGGTTTGCCTTAATATAAAATTCAAGTAAATTACTTGCATGGTGGTCTGCCTTATCTTTCCTTTAAAAAATCCAAAACAAATTTTTGTTGCAAGTGAAAAATTAAAAAAAATGTAGTACCTACTGATTTTGATTAATATCTCATTAAAGAAATATTCATAGTTCCAATCCTATTTACAAGAATTTGTATTTCAAACTTTTTGATGCTACTCAATGGTTTATTGAAGATGCTAACGTACAACAAGGTTTTTTTTTTGGTTTTTTCGAATTAGGTTAATGGTTGGATGTATTCTAGAAACTTTAGCGAACGCACACCTGAAGAAGGAAGGTTTAAGTTGATTAGTGATTTATCGCAGCTATATGCCATTTTCGGTTATTTCGTAGAAACTTGTATGAATTCGAAATGGACAGTTAATGAAACTACTATATTTCTTCTCTGTTTGTCGAACTTTAAACAACTAACCTAATAAATACACACTTCACATAAAATAAACTAAGTTATTTCAAATAATTTAACAACATCCACTGAAGTCACATGTAAATATAAAAATCCTAACTTAAAAGTCTGTAACAAATAAAGAGCACTAAATTATCTAAGAAATAGCATAAAAGTGTATTCCAGTTACATGCACTAAAAACATTTACAAAACGTTCAGCGCTACCTGGTGTACTAGTGAATACACTTACAGATAGATAGCATCTCTACTCTCCAAAGTGCGATTGTTGTACTGACCATTCCCATCAAATGTGAAAGTATGTCAGGTAAGACACGAAGACAGACAAACACATACAAAGAAAGTACGCATCTCAGTAAATATAGCTGGAAAACTTGAACTCAGGAAACATTATACGAGGAATTTTCTTTTATACAATAACATTAAATATGCTAATAACAATACACTTCTTAAAACTTTTGTACAATAATAACATTAACAATAATAATAATATATTAATAACAATACACTTCTTAAAACTTTTATACATAATATGTTAATAATAACAATAACATGTTAACATTAATACACTTATTAACATTTTTGTACAATAACATGTTAATAATACAATTTACTCTGCTTCTTTAAATATCACTGAACTGACTTCACAGATACATACGCCTATCATTGATAAAACAGTTAATGTATACACACTAACTATATATATATAACTGCACCTGCCTTTTTTCTTAACCATACTGTTCGACTTCATGAATATACAAACTTAAAAGAATTAATATCGACATTTTTAGGAAATTTTGCAAACTATGTTAAAACACATAAAAGTATTGACTCTTTTCTCTTACTTATGAGTTCATTTTATTTATCATACAAGGGGACCGGTTTCATTCGTTTTACAAGGAGGCCGTTTCAATCGTCCTACAATTAGGCCGGTTTAATTTATCTTACAAGGGGACCGTTTCTCTCATCTTACAAAAAAAAAAAAGTCTCACTTTTATTTGTTATACAAAAAGATTTGCCATATATATATATATATATAAATGAACCTATCAGCCTATTACTTACTTGCCAATCACAAATAAGATGGTTAGAAAGCAGTCAGAAGATCACTTGATCATTTTTGGCTAGTTTTTCAGCAATCAGTACTGTCTATGACTATGAACTGATCTTGTTATGCTGTTGTATGCTTGTTCTCTACCTTCTTATTATGTATAGAATTGTAAAAAAAAACATTTTGTTTGTTCTGAGTACGTGCAGTTTTCAAAAAATACGTTGGCCAAGAAAGTCGTTAAGTTTGGCTATAACTAACTATTGTTCTGGTTTGGTTTGAATTTCGTGCAAAGCTACACGAGGACTATCTGCGCTAGCCGTACCTCATTTAGTAGTGTAAGACTAGAGGAAACGCAGCTAGTAATCACCACCCACCGCCTACTCTTTTACCAACGAATAGTGGGATTGATCGTAACTTCATAACGCCCCCACGGCTGAAAGGGCTAGAATGATTGGTGTGACGGGGATTCGAACCTGCGACCCGCAGATTGCGAGGCGAGCGTCCTGACCACCTGGCCATGTCGAGCCTTATTGTTCTGTATCGCTCGCCTGAGATGAAACCTGTTTTTCTCTGGGAGAAAGTAGCTGTAATGTTGTATTTAGTGTATGAAAGTGGGCAGCTGCTTCTCAGCTGATTAATATCTCAAGGTTACAATCTCCCTTATTTTCTAATAGGAATGATTAGTCATGTGGGTGGCGTAAGTAGTTTTGGGAAATCATGGCATTACCGCTTTAGCTATAACGTCATGTTTTCATATTCTGGGATAAGATTTGGAACTAGACAGTTTAGATCCAGTTCGTTTTTTGTGCGGCCTGGCATGGCCGGGTGGTTAGGGCGTTTCACTCGCAATCTGAGGGTCGCGGGTTCGAATTCCCGTCTCACCAAACATGCTCGCCCTTTCAGCCGTCGGGGCGTTATATTGCGGCCGTCAATCCATTATTCGTTGGCAAAAGAGTAGCCCAAGAGTTGGCGGTGGGTGGTGATGACTAGCTGCCTTCCCTATGGTCTTTCACTGCTAAATTAGGGACGGCTAGCGCAGCTAGCCCTTGTGTAGCTTTGCGCGAAATTCAAAACAAAACCTCGTCTTTTGTGCTGAAGTGAATACACAATCTATTTTTGCGTTTCAATAAAGATTTTTTGTTGTACATTTGTGTCCAGTCTCTTTATTTATCGTGAACTCGGCCAGACTCAGAGCATTCAAAATCATTCTATAATAAATATATTATCGAATCTCCTGTTGTGATATAAATCTATCTTTTCCCTCTTAAGAGAATTCAGTTTTACTTGTGAATACCAACACTGTCGATCCTTAGTTATTAAAGAAATATATTAACGTGAGATTTTAGCCTTAAATATTTTGGTCTATCTGCTTTTTTTTATCATTTTGATTTGGGAAAACTCTGACAATAGTAAGTTCACCTGGTTTACTTGTAACTAGAAAAAGAGCATAGGAACAATGCGTACATTTTGGAATATTTAAAAGAAAACATTAAGAAATTTATTTGAAACCTGTAAGAGAAGGGGGGATATCACCCGTCTAGGAAGTCTGATTGCCTGACCTTAGGGTATGCTATGCTATAATTAACGTGACCTCAACTGCACGTTGTTAAAGAAAATTAATAAATATTTATATAATTGTCCTAAATATTAAGTATTTTATAGTTCATATCTCGTGGGTAAGAACAGACTCTAAAAATAACTATTTTTATAAGAAAGATGTTGTAAGAAACTACTATAAATTGTGAGATTTTGGACGGACGACATTTAAACGAGGCTTACGTGCCTCGTATTTAAGTTTGGCTAAAAAATATGTAATAGATGCGAGTAAAAATTAAAATATTCTCACATATTTGTTGTCTTCGTCTCATTTTCAACAATACTGAATAGAACTAGCGAAACCATGGGCCTATGGCCCACATTTACAGGACCGCAATAATACAAATTCAATGCTTGAACTATTATTTTGTAATTTTTCAGTTTTAATTATCATAACCGCTATAATGCAAATTTAATATATTTAACCAAGTTACGAACGGTAATTAGTGGGTTTATTTATTTACATGCTCTATTGTAAATCAATCCTAACTTGGACTATGTTTTCGGGGAATCCCCGTAAAAATGATTACGCGTAATATCCGGATTTCCTAAGGAGTTGGGTGAATAGTTTTACCTTTGGGCAAACCTCTAGACCGAGACGATTCATTTGGTATCATTCAGTATCGAAACTCGATGTTTAGAGAAAAAGCCCTCGGACTTACTGCCGAGTCACCGGGAGAGGGGGCAAGTTGATAAAGGAAAATTAAATAACCATTCTTTAATGTGGGGCACAATCTCCATTGCAACAATGCATTCTAAATCACTGTTAACCATTTCTTACGGGATGTCGCAACAGAATAACGATAATTTACTCAATGAAATACGAAAATCTTATAAAGTCAAAAAAAGAAATACATAACGTCATTTCTTCATTATACAATGTATACTGTTTCAAGTATAACGTGGGTAACGACGTATATTTTAATATGGGTCGCATAGTTTTAATTATCTTCTTTGAATTATTTTCCTGTAACTCTTGCCTGTAAATTTCCAAAGAGATGTTTAGCTTGTTACAACAGTATATATATTTGAGTACATAAAGCTGCAAATACCAACAAATCACTAGATTTGATTTAACTCTATATAAAGCGTTCGGTAATCTGAATATTTGTTCTTTAATATCTCGTTCGCCATCTTAAAAGTATTAAAAACAAACACTGTAACTTGAAAATATTTTAAATGTAACGCTGTTACAGTATGTGTCATGTCTTCTATAGATTTTGTATTTTCTAAATAATTAATCCTCCATTTTCTACAAAAAATGATCTCATTAGTTTGAACACCAGTGTATTATTACAAATTACTTCCGGGTTTAAATTCTAATAGCTAAACAATGTATCTGGATGTTAAAAACACAATAATGTAATTTTTGCTTTACACGGGCAGAAAATTCAACAATACTAATACGTCTATTAGAAGAAGAAATCTATGAATACTGGGGTTTATGGGCCTTATTACTCAATTTATCTGTTATACTATAATTAGATTATTAATCATGATCGTAATTAGATTTTACTTTAAGTTCTAAATACTCGTTTATTATCCTTTTAATTCAAACTTCCAGCAATAGTTAGTGTTACACCATTGCTCTTCACAGTATTTAAAACTTTTCAACGTAAGCTTTTGTAAGATAATTAAGATGTCTGTTGAAAACGTATTCAGAAAATCATAGTGGAAAAGAATAATAATAAAATTTAATAAACTGTTTCGGGTAACTGTCACGTACTACACTTGTGTATCATCTAATTAAAGTATATTGTTTAAATGTGATCCAGGGTTACTCTTTAAAAGTGGTCCTTCCGAAATTTTTTTATCCAGAGGAGTTGCCCTTGGTCAAGAAAAAAAAGTTTTATCATCTTTCGCTCATGAGAATTTAGTGAGGAAATCACCAAGAAAACTACCAGAGAGCAATGCCTTGATAGTTACTGTCCGTTCTCTGAATCCCTTTGAGATAGTAATATTTTCTTTTTTTGGTGGCAAGAAAAAATATAAAACACATTAACATGGAACAGTATCTTATTTTAGGAAACAGTGCAATCTTGGAAGGAATCTTCATCAGTCCTAAGAGTTTGGAAATAAGTTATCTCGTAATTTCTCTCTCTCTCTTTTACACGTGAGCTCGATAAGATGTTTACAGTTTTAGGAAGTTTCTTTTTACCACACCTATAAATTATTTTAACCTGTCTTTGATTTCTTAATCCCTCAGGTTTTAACATTCCCAATAACATGGTTACTTGTTACTGATAGAAACGTGTCCCAATAGACACGTTTGTCTCCTTGAACATATATATTTCAGCAAAACTTCTTTGCAAGGCAGCTAAGTCTATCTAAAACGTTCCGCTTGAAAATTTACATATTATTATAGCTTTAACGCCTGCTATCTAATAACATTTATTTATGTGTGCATATATGTGTGTGTGTCAAAACAAACTGTTATAAATTTACAAAGAACGTAACTGTTTTCTTGCCTTCGATATCCAAACAAGCCCTAAAAGTGAGAAATAAAATATACAATTCCTTTGAAGATCAAAATGCTTATTTTCGATGGCGTTAGGCATAACCTGTAACGTAATTGTACATAAAATTACAAGTCAAACAAGCGTATTAGTTACTGAAAAACGGAGAGACGATCCCCTTGTATTATGAAGCATATTATACTTCACTTATTTAACGGCGAAACATGTTATTTATTAATCACAGAATATAGCATGAAAATGTGATATTTCTAAGCCTAAATGTACATTACACAAGTATGGGTTAGTGATTATTCTGCCAAAAAATTACATGCAGTTTTACTTAAGTCGAATTAATAACTTTTACAAACGATTCAAGTATGTGTTTTGACCACTACTGTACTTGAAATAATAACTAGAACGTGTACTGCGTTGATCATCCAACTAACTCTTGACTTGAAAATTGTTGATTCATTATAACATCATCTTGATCAACGTTGGTAATAATATTTTGAAAAATTTGTCACAAATAGAATGTTCACTAATGTAAATAAAAGTACACGATCCCATCTCGACCTAACACGTCCCTGAAATACACATATATCTTTGAACTTACCTAGAATAATTTTGTTTCAGTTCACAATTATCGTTACTTTGTTACATCATTAAAAACTTAGAAAACAATATACTGGCAATACTGAAATACCACATACATTTTAAAATATCCTTAAAGTGGGAGCAGGACAACTGCTGGTGGACAATCAATATATGTTATATGTACATATTTTATATGTTTCTGGATCTGAGTAATCCAGATTACTCAGATCTTTTGACCGGCAATCGTCCACGGCAGTTGTCCTAGACTCCCCTAAAGTACATAAATAAAATACTAAATATTCAAAATGCTCCTTCATATGCAGTAAGGAATATTCGCATAAAATACACGAATCAAAACTATTTATAAAAACAAATTTACAGCATAAATTTCATCCGCACGACAAACTTACACATATACAAGTCTTCCAAAAACAACGTCGCAAACCTTCTTATGTTTACATAATTCATTTAATAATAAATGTTAATTAATCGGAGATGAACCACAAGATTTTTCAACATTTTATGAAGTAAAGACGAACTTCAACATTTCATGATGTGGAGGCGTTATAATGTGATGGTCAATCCCACTATTCGTTGGCAAAAGAGTAGCCCAAGAGTTGGCGATGGGGTGGTGATGACTAGCTGCCTTCCCTCTAGTCTTACACTGCTAAATTAGGGACGGCTAGCGCAGATATCGCACTTGACAAACAATTAAAAAAATCCAATGGAGACAAATTTTTGTAATTGAAAATGTATAACAATGAACAATAAGTTTTACACCTGGATATTTTAGAAAAGACAATGACAAACTACTACTAACACAGTTTCATATCAGTGAAGCTTAAACGACGTATATGTTTGCTTACTTGGCTTACAAAATCAAGGCGAAACGTTTAAACAATACATTTTAATTGACTTGAAACTTCTAACACTCACTCAACGTGGTCACATTAACATGATGTTTTACAGAGGGTTGAGTGCGTTGTATAAAACCATTTTAATTGACTTGAAACTTCTAACACGCACTCAACATGATCACATTAACATGATGTTTTACAGAGGGTTGAGTGCGTTGTATAAAACCATTTTAATTGACTTGAAACTTCTAACACGCACTCAACATGATCACATTAACATGATGTTTTACAGAGGGTTGAGTGGGTTATATAAAACCATTTAATTGACTTGAAACTTCTAACACGCACTCAACATGATCACATTAACATGATGTTTTACAGAGGGTTGAGTGGGTTATATAAAACCATTTAATTGACTTGAAACTTCTAACACGCACTCAACGTGATCATATTAACATGATGTTTTACAGAGGGTTGAGTGTGTTATATAAAACTATTTTAAATATGTAAATCAGTAGGCCTGGCATGGCCTGGAGTTTAAGGCATTGATTCACCATCTGTTGGCCACGGGTTCGAATCTCGTTACCGCTCGCCATTTAAGCTGTGGGAGCGTTATAATGTGACAATCAATCCCACTATTTGTTGGTAATGGTGTAACCCAAAAGTTGGTGGTGGGTGGTGTTAGCTATTTGTCTTCCTTCTAGTATATCACTTTGAAATTGTGAACGGTTAGCGCTGATAGAGCTCGAATAGCTTTGCGCGAAATTAAAAAAACAAGCAAATCAACATACCAAATGACAACCACAGCCGATATAAAGTTGCGGTGGAACGGAATGTAACAGAAGTAAAATTCTGACATTATTTAGCATTTGGTAGGTAGTATGATGCCATCGGAAATTAGTCACTTTTGGGAAAGGGGGTAACATTCCTTTCTGATGCAAAATATTAATACACTCAGATCATAAGGAAGTGTTCAGATAGGGGATTTACAATTTATAATATGGGGATATCCCTTGTACTTAATGACATTGGAAAATAAAGCAATATGGATCAAATTGGGGCATCTTGTAAAAGTTTGAGAACTTATGAATACAAAGGTCAGTGGCAAATGCTGTCCACGTGTTCCACGCAACAGTACGCAGCATAACAATGAAGGAATTTCATCTGGAAACAAGGCCAACGATGGGGTCACCAAGATAAGACTTCCAGTCATACCTCCTGCTCAACCATCGCATACCTCAAGTAATTAGAGAATGAAGCAGGTATTAGCCGTATTGTGAGACACATTATTGTGTAGTTTTACTCCAACAAAAGGGGCATTACTAATTCTTTGCTCATTTCAGAAGCTAAAACCCCACAAACAGATATATGGCTGTATATTGTACATTATCTGTTTGCATAATCACTGAGGACAATTTAAATATACTAGATTGGCAAGAATTCTTGACTCTATAATCAATTGTATGTGTAATTCAAAGATTAAGTTAGAGAGCTTTTGGTTATTTTTAAACACATTTCTCCCTAAAAATCACGCATAAGTGTTTTCATTTATTATTGCAATAGTTTTCCTGATATACTTCAATTGTTTTGAGTTGTATTGTGCCAAGTTTAGACAAACATTGTTCAACTTATAGTCAAAAACTTTAGCTGGTTTGAGCCAAAATTAATCAACAACTTGATAATTTTGGATGCGTTGGGACAAAAAAAAACTGTAGCAAATTTTACAGAGAACTTTTCATACAAGCTCTGTGAGGATATTGGCTACTTAAATCTTCACAAAATAAGTAGTGCCCCTTTAGTTAGAACGAAACTAATTTTCTAGGCACATATTTCACTTCATCATATGGCCTAGTACTCATGCTATTAAATATGAAGACATACCGGTCAAGACCCTTATAGATTTCCGTGTGATTGAACTGTTGAAATGATTGCTGGGAACCGTCGATCTCATACAGTACATCAGGGAGGATTCATGTGCTTTGGACATGACAACCTTATGATGGAGACTTTTGCAATAGTGCTGTCCACGTGCCCCACGCAACAGTACGCAGCATAACCATGAAGCTGTAAAGCTATTGTCAAGGTTCTCGGTCGTCAGGCAGAGCATGGACGGGGGTGGAAACATGTACTGTAAAGACATGGTGAGGCTTCATAATCATTTTAATATTACGCATTTAACCACTGTAGTGAAAAATGAGGCAAGTACAATGAGATGGTAAAAGGTTTTCATATTGCTGTGGGATCCAAAAGGATAAAACTAATCACAAATTTTATTCTTTTATGTATTAATAAATAAAATATTCCAGCGCAGGACTTTCATAATAATTTGGGATTAAATGTTTTACTATAGAGAAGTTTGTGTTTAATTTCTGATCAGAGTAAATTTTCTTGATTATAACAGCAATTTTCAAGATCACATGTCAGAGTGACATTTGAAAGTAGTGACCTGATCTGAAGCAGATGTTTGGACACTTTGATAAAACAAAAAGTCGGAATGTCAGATCCATTAGCAATTGGTTTAAGATAGGTGGCCTACACAGTCACTTGTGTTTTGCATGAACTTTCTATCTGAATAATCTAAGTGAATAATCACTTTATTGTAATTGTTCGACAAGAAACTACAAAAAAACAACAACAACAAAAAACACTGAAACTCCCTTGATGAGAAATGTAGAAGCTGTTCAATAAATATATAGAATGTAGAAATTAATTTATACATAAATTAACTACCATTTTCTCGAGACGTCGATATGGTTCTATAACTACGTCATGTGATTGTTTATTTGTAGTTAAGCACACAGCTACACAATGGGCTATCTTTGATGTGCCAACGACGGGTATCGAAACCCAGTTTCTAGCGTTATTAGTCCGCAGACTTACCGCCATGCCACTGGAGAGCACGTTAAAGCAAACCACTCAGATCTGGCTAGTAGAAATCAACCCACATTTGAAATAGCTTGAAGGAGACATATACATAGAGTGAAAATGTAAATCAATATACAGCCAAATGACTAAGACTCAACATTCCCAAGAAGAAGACCTTCAGTGTCCTCCATGGAAGTGGAAATGCACAGCATTGGGATTCATAACCAATTCGAAGCAACACCCTTATTTGCAAAGGGAAGGTTAAAGTAACAAGTAAGGACTTTCGAGTCCAAAGAGCTATTGCGAAAAAAGTTGACATGTTTAATGGTACTGTTAATAAAAGAAGATGAAGAAGACTCGCGAGCTTCCAGTCCTAGGTAAAAATTAATGGGAGCTTTGTTTTTTTAAGAAAACAAGGCTGAAGAAACTGAAATTATAGTAATCCGGTTTGATTTGTCAAGTCTCCTGCTGCAATTCCAATGGGCTTTGGAGGCTCTTGATTTGCTTACGCATACATTTGGAAATCACAGTTCTAATAAATTAACTTATGTATGGAAAAATTACAGAAAAGGAGTGGGACAACAATGAAAAGAGTATTCTTCCAGGAAGTCTGATTCAATGGTTTGTTCGTTGAATTTCTCGCAACCTACTCGAGAACTATCTGCGCTAGCCGTCCTTAATTTTGAAGTGATAGGCTAGAGGGAAAGCAGCTAATCAACACCAGCTATCGCCAACTCTTGGGCTACTCTTATGAAAGAATAGTGGGATTGACTATCACATTATAACACCTCCTTAGCTGAAAGGGTGAGCATGCAGAAAGCGAATCGAGTGATATAACCACCAGGCCATGGCAGGCATCTTATTTCATCGTAGGGCCTTTGTTGAGAATCAGAAGAAGCTCATTTTGAAAAATACGGTCTTCATTGTTGAAGAACACATCGTTTTGTAGAATTATAAACGAACTTCCATATAAATAACATTTACTTTAAACTCAGCACACAGAATGGACTGCCATAAAATGATAAAAATTTGTTATTTGTTAAAATGTATTTGTAAGGTCTAAATAAAGGATACAAAAGCTGCCATCTTGATTTTTGTTCCTGACTCTCAAATTTATGATTTGTTTCTCTATTATTTACTGCCGGTGAATTTATCATGTTACATTTGTTGTTGGTTGGCGTAAAACTACACCTTGGGCCATTTACTCTCTGTGCAACGCGAAAATTCGAATCCCATATTTTAGAGTTGTAAATTCGTAAACGTATTACTAACCAACCGGAGGATCACATATTACACAATATTCAGTAACTTTTTGGCCACTTACAACACTCAGTGTAATGAACTGATCAAGAAAGATGTAGGTAAAAATCACTTGTTTTATCTGTAAAATACAAAAGGGACACTTGCAATAGTTACTTAGTAGAATTATTTACCATATTGATTATATTTTAGTTTAATTTTTTTCTGTTACTAATGCCCCCGAGCGGCACAGTGGTATGTCTGCGGACTTATACCGCTAAAAACCGGGTTTGGATACCCGTGGTGGGAAGAGCACAGATAGCCCTTTGTGTAGCTTTGGGCTTAATAGCAAACAAACTGTTACTAATATATTATTAGACACTCTGTAATCAACACATTTGTGGACCAACGAGCAATTTATTGCATAAATAATTTAGAAAAATGTATTTAAGAGGCCAATGGGGTTCAAGTAATTCTAGGGTAAACAATTCTGTAGATTAGAGAAGATGTCATAAGTTTTGTATATAAAGATAAGTTCAAATTGCAGAGATTCAAGTCATTACACCGCTGAGTAACATGAAGACAGAAAAAAATCTCGTGAGCTTGCATGTACCCGTCCGAAAACCTTGTTGTGCTGAGAAATACAATTAAATATTCATGTACTGTGATCGATAGAGATCAATCGATAGGGCGTTAACATTTAGTTTGATATTTGTTGGGATTTTCATTCGATTTCACCGTCACCCTCCTCGAGCCCCGCGTCATCTAGACAACAGCTAATTCCACCCACTTGTCGTGGTAATCGGTAATAGTGAAACATGAATAACCTTGACAACATATGATGGACAGATACCAAGATCTGCACTATATGTTACTCATCAAGACTTCAGAACATTCACTAATCTTATTTCATCTTTCTTTAATACTGTAGTAGTACTTGTGCCATACATTACATGATCGTATTGTTTAATTTGCCCATATTTTCATGCATCTCTGCTGCATTTAGGTCACACAGTACATTATTCAGAGTGATATACATAGATAAGTAGATAGGTTATACATTACTAGTTTTAGGTCTTTGCTAAGAAACGTGACGTATATAATATCAGCGGTGACATGATGTACTGCCACGTAATATCTGACATGCTCTTACAACAAAGTCATGAAAGCATTAACAGTTTTACAAATAAGTCGTCAATCACTAACAGTTTTACAACAAAGTCGAGAAATCATTAACAGTTTTACAACAAAGTCGTGAAATTATTAAGAGTTTTACAACAAAATCGTGAAATTATTAACAGTGTTACAACACAGCTGTGAAATTACTAACGGTTTTACTACAAATTCATGAAATTGCTAACACTTTTACAACAAAGACGTGAAATTACTAACAGTTTTGCAAAAAAGCCATAAATAAAATCGTTAACACTCTTACAACAAAGCTGTTAAATTGTACAGTTTCACTTTTGTTTGTTTCTTATTAAGCACAAAGCTTTACAATTAACTCTCTTTGCTTTGCTCACTGAGGATATTGAAATGCGATTTTTAGCGTTCTAAATTTAAAACAAAGCCGACGAAATTGTTAGCAGTTTTCAAACGTAAATGAAAGCATGAGATGGTGGTTTGTTCTGTATGTCACAGTTAATCTTTTGAACGTTAAAGGGTTAGGTAATAGAAACAAGTTCACAGTGATTGTTATCTACATGATCGTTAACAACCAATTTGGCATGGCCTGGTGGTAAGGGCGCTCGACTTGCGATCTGATGGTCATGGGTTCGAATCCCCGTCACTGAAAATGCTCGCCCTTTCAGCAATGGGGGCGTTATAATGTGACAGTCAATCCCACTATTTTTTGGTAAAAGAGTAGTCAAAGAGTTGGCAGTGTTGACTAGCTGCCTTCCCTCTAGTCTTTCGCTGCTAAATTAAGGACGGCTAGCGCAGATAGCTATCATGTAGCTTTGCGCGAAATTAAAAACAAATCGGCAATTAATTTTACGACGAGATGGTTGCCCCACGTTTTATTTCAGTAGTATGTTGAAAAATTGTGCACTATGGGTTATAAACATGAAACTTGGCATGATGGTAGGTATGATAGTAATGATCATTCACAGATATAAACTCCCCTGAAGTAGCAGCTGCTCCCTTCAGTGTGTTGTTCCAATGTGCACCATCTTCCAGGAGGCCCCTCAACTGGCAAGCCTGTTTGTAAGTCTCACAGATTGCGCCATCCACTGTTCGCAAGTTTCCGAATGATGTTGACCCCTTGACGTCATGTAGAAGCAGATGCAAGAAAAAACATTCAAAATTGTTAGGATACACAGTGTACACACGGGCAAGTGCATCACTGGCTATGATATTAGGATGCTCTGGCACATTTTGTCCTGCTTTGCGACGGGGCCACTTCTTTCTTCCAGTGTTCCATATGTAATACTTAGGTACCTGATGATACAGCCGAGTCTGAGCATATTCATCTTCCTTGCAGAGCTTTAAAAAAGCTGTGAGGGTCTTGTGAGGCTTGGGCGCGCTCAAGTGCATTTCCTTCAATGAAGTACACTCTTTGGCCATTCTCAAGATGCACACTGAGATGAACCACTGTAGGATGTCGTTCATGAATTGGAAAGTTCAGAATTCTCCAGATGGTCTCATTTTTGTATTAACTCCAGGTGGTGTTTCATTTTAAGATAATCCGTATCCATTTCATCACACCAACGACCCCTTTCAAATATAAAATTATATTGGAAAATGTTAGTTTGTTTAATTCTCTTGGTCGCAATCTCCACCACATTTACATAAAGCGGTGCATTGCACCCCAACACTTACACATGTACACATCTCTCTACACTCATTTTCTACTTTACAGACACACTTCAGAAGCTCGTTTGTTTTTGATTATCGCGCAAAGCTACACCAGGGCTATCTGCGCTAGCCCTCCCTAATTTATCAGTGTAAGACTAGAGGGAAGGCATCTATCATTACCACCCACCGCCAACTCTTGGGCTACTCTTTTACCAATGAATAGTGGGATTGATCGTCACTTTGAAACGCCCCCACGGCTGAAAGGGCAAGTATGTTTGGTGGGACGGAGATTCGAACCCGCGATCCGCAGGTTGCGAGTCGAGCGCCCTAACCACCTGGCCATGCCGGGCCTCAGAAGCTCGAGGCAAGACTTGGCTCGGAGGAGTGTCCCAAACACTTCCAATGTCTGACTGTTCGTCTTTTCTGGTGCTTTAATTAAGAACTGCCTCCAACATTGTCCAGCTTGAAATGCCACTCATTTCACATAATGAAACAAAGGTATGTGAAATAAGTCACTAATTTTCCTTTCCGTGTGAAACGACAAAACATTCAAGATCAGGTCTTATGATAGAAATATCGTCATCTGATGGAGAAGAACTATAAGGCTCAAAAGCTAAAGTGATCCATTCACGAGCAGACCAAGTCTCCCATTTAAAGTGATTCATTCACTAGCAGGCCAAGTCTCCCATTTAAAGTGATTCATTCACTAGCAGGCCAAGTCTCCCATTTAAAGTGATTCATTCACTAGCAGACCAAGTCTCCCATTTAAAGTGATTCATTCATGAGCAGACCAAGTCTCCCATTTAAAGTGATTCATTCACTAGCAGGCCAAGTCTCCCATTTAAAGTGATCCATTCACGAGCAGACCAAGTCTCCCATTTAAAGTGATTCATTCACTAGCAGACCAAGTCTCCCATTTAAAGTGATTCATTCATGAGCAGACCAAGTCTCCCATGCAGTTTTCTTACTTTTGTCATTGGAAAAAAAATCTAGCCTCCCTTGGTAAAATTATTAATACATCTTTGACAGATCTAGTTATTTGAATATTAAATTCCGCCTTGATCTCCTAAATGTGAGATATCAACTCTGTGAAAGCTAAACAGTTCAGCTTTCTTTGATTGTCATCGGAGCATTCCAGGATTTCCTTTTTATAAGCTAAACTAAGACACTTAGAATGATAAATAGCATCCTGTAAAATCATTTCACCCACCTCCACTGCGTTTTGCAATAAAACAGTATTTTGTAAAACATGCGCACATTTTCTTAGTCGACTATCCATCTTAAATGTAGAAGATAGACGAAGTTTGAGGATATGACAGAAGTTTCACTAGAGGAATGCTTAGTAACCTTACTTGGGATGATCTTTAAGAATCTTCTTCTATCCTTTGTTTTGTTTTCCACTCTTTGGAACTTAAAATTGTTAAATTTATTCCTTCAAACCTTTTATGCTACTTAGCTGTATTCAACTGTAAGGTTGACTTTAAGTCTTTGTCTTCTTCTAGCCTTTTTATGTCGAGAGACACAGGCAAACTTCCTAACGACTTAATTGTACGTATATTATAGGCAAGAATTTCATACCCTAATCCTTTATTTGACCTCAAGGATTCAGCAGGACATATAAATGTTTTTGTTGTTTTCTTTCCTAACACAACACACAAATACTCCAGTCTACAGCTACTACTTCTTTAGAAGTTCCCAGTAGAGTCCCAGGCTTAATAATCTTTATTGATTTTTACACGACACGATCTCTAGAAGCACTTGAAGAGAACCTCGAAAACACACCCACAGGTGTTTGATAACAACTTACCTATTGCTTTGTCTGTATTATTCATATTGAACTTTACCAGAATAATAACATGTTTCCATGCACGGTCGACATTGAATGTTTTATGTCAATTGTCACAGTCCACGTGAAAGCACTAAGATCAACAGAACAAACAGAAATGGCTATATGTGTACTTAGTAACATACTGTTGTATATTGTACAGTGGAACTATATATATTGTACAATATAAAAACCATAAAAAATATTGAAAACTATATGATATGTATTTCCTACGACACATTTGGAAAACATCACAGTTGTCAAATATTCATACGAAATTATGATAAACTGTGGTAAGTGAAAAGCGACATGATCAGGGATAACGTGTCAGGTCTTCACTTAATGCGACGGATAATTTACTAGTACACATTGAATAAGGCGTTTTCGAACTCCCGATCATTATTTGAACGTAATTATTGGCTATTTATGAGTATGCACACTCATTTTTAACTTTAAGGAACAGCTTTATATTGTAATGTTTCATCTCATACGAGTATGGCGGCCATCTTGAATGTGGTGCCCGTATTGGATGATATTCAGTTGTGGATTTAAAATAATGATCAATAAATAATTAACAAACACCATGCAAAGTTTTATGCTTATAATCCATTGTGCAAACTTTCTCAAAATCTTCACCATATTGCTGGACTGCTTGGTCCGAAATAGAATTGCTTAGTAGCAGGGACTGTGTGTTTAAGAGGCTTGAAAAGACTTAGCCTCCCCAAGTAAACTGTCCCTCACAGAGCATTATTCTCACCAACCGAAATATATTATACAGTAGGTGTAGTGAGAGAGAGCAAGATAAAGAGGATGTATGTGGCTGAGAAGTGTCTTTGGAAGTGCGAACTGATTAGGGTTACCAGATTTCCAGAGGGAAAAACTGGGACTTTTTGTCATATAGAGTGACACTATAGCAGCTCTTGAACAGTTTAAATTTGCTGCATAATTCCATATTTATTGCACCGCATTTTAAAACCATGACAGCATTTATTAAAAGATTACCTAGTTAGATAACAATAGAGTAAATATAAACATTGCTTCCAAGTTGCCTTGAACCTACTCAAGAGAAAAAATGCTCTTCTTCATTTTATTTTTCGCAGCTGGGTAGGTCTTCACATCTCAATTTTTGAAGCTGCCCAATGACAGATTAGTTTAATAAAGCATAACAGAGAGGAGGGAAACACTGTACTGTGTAATATGTCTTTGTCAAGCCACTCTGCAAGTAAAATTTAAGGGAGCCGTGTACGATAACAAACCGTAAATATCAAATTACTCTGTGGTATAGAGAAACTGAGGCATTTTACTACTTCTACTGTTTCTGATCGGGACAAAAAATAGAAAATGGGGCGTCTTGTAATTCTAGAACTGATTCTTCTCAAGTGAAAATAAACAAGAAGGTATCAGTGTAATAACCTAATATGTCAACTCTGTAATCTAGATTGTATTATTAATACCAATAAGAACAATGTATAAAACCAAAATATCTTTTTCTTGCAATTCTAAGAACTGTATCTGTATGTTAAAATGTACAGTATTTTGTGAATGTTACGTTGGTCAAACTGAAAAGTTAAGATATAGATCAATATAAGTTTTATGTTAAAAACCCGGGACAAAGTCTATTAAATTGCACTGAACAGTTTTACAATTGTATTGTAAGTACCCATGGTATATTACAAGAACCTTTCGTTTTCTATTTTCCATATTTGTCTTGTGATAATCAACAGAAAATATTATCATATGAAAGTTATTTCATAACAAATTTTGGAAGTAATTTGAATTTTATGTATATTAATAACTTGTGAATTTCTTATGGTTATTTCTATGGATATTAAATAATATATACTTATTTTATTTATAAGATTACGTTGTTTATGGATTTGAAATAACATAAAATTCATTTATATTTTTGTTAAAATATTTTTACTGTGATGTATTTATTGGATAAGCATTTAATTAGGTTGCTGAAGAGCGATGTAAGCTGCGAAAACGCTACCAACCAACTAAAGATATAAAAAAATATAGTATTTCGAACGTGGTGATCCTTTTGATGTATTATTACGCTGGAGAAAATCACTCCTATTATATATACACATATATTTCATATTTTGGATATATAGAGAGTTCTTTAGATAGAGGGATAAATAGAAACTAACGGAATACATATAGATCGATACAGAAATACAAAGACTGAACACGACAACGACAGATGGATCAATGTATTAAAGAATGAATGACTAGTAAGAGAGATATAGAAGTTGAGACGAATCTGCTTTCTCAGCACTACATTCCTAGGCAGTTACCTGAGTACAGAGCAGATAGCCTTTTCTGTCGCTCTGTGCTTTGAAAATGTGTCAAAGCTACTTTCACGATATCGCCACGTTTTCTTTAACAGCTAGGAGAACCAGTAAGTGTGTGAAAACTAGGACTAAACAGACATACCCATAGATAGAAATATTAAATCACTTCTGAGAACCTCCTGGTGTTTATGTGTGTTTTCATATGTTGAACAGTAACAGTTCTTTAATGGCTTGTTCATTAATTTGTCATTCGCCGAACAACAAAACAAACAAACATCAAATGGGCTGTAACTGTCATTGCCTGGTCATAGCTTAAGCATTGGAACATTAGACACAACATATTAATTGTAGCTAGTTCTCAGAACTATAGGATTTAAACGGTATATAAAAACAATCTGGCTTAGACAACATTTTCATGTACACTGGTGCATAATATGGGAAATATAAACTATAAAGGGTATTAAAAAATAGTGTAGCGAAATACAGCTCTAAAGCTAAAGATGAAAAATTAGTTGAAAGATGTTTGTTTTTTTTTGTTTTTAATTATGCACAAAGCTACACAAGGGCTATCTGTGCTCTGCCCACCACGGGTATCGAAACCCGGTTTATAGCATTGTAAGTCCGCAGACATGCCGCTGTGCCCCTGGGGGGCTAGTTGAAAGAATAGGCATCGAAGAAACAGTGCTAGAAATCTTCGAATTGAGTAAATCACCAAATTTTTTTCGAGGAAAAACAAAAACAACTCATGATTCAAGTGACTATTTTTTACTTCCTGTAAAATAATCAAATTAAAGATACTATATTTTATTCACACCTTCAGTGGGAAGATTGTAGTATTATTTAAATGAGGCCGTTCAGATTTTAATTATTTACGTTTCTGTGTAATGGAGCTAAACAGATTATAGGAGGCTTCCACTTTAAGAAAACTGCAAACTAAAATAAATAAGCTATAAATAATCACCACTACTACAAGAACTCACTGGAGATTTTAGGGTTGAGCTCAGCTGAGACTAGTCGACAGACGCGTCATAGTTTGAATACGGTGAAAATGCATATATGAAAGAAAGCAACTAATAGAATTAACAAGTCATCTATCATCATTTAGAATAAAACTATTTTGTATTTACAAACCAACGATAACATTTACTTATTTTTAAACATTATAGTCTGAAAGAGCATAAATTCCTCATCTGAGTAAAATAGATATTGTTAGTTTTTATTTGTTTCTAAGTCTGGACTATATATTCAGACATTTAGAAAAACTACACGAAATGTTCTACACATTATTGTATATTTATTATAATTCTGTTTTGGATGTAATAGCGACTGAGAGTACAATAAATTAGCGCAAATGATATGACGTTTTACGTAGAAAGATTTATTTATTTATTTTGGATTTCGCACAAAACTACACGAGGGCTATCTGCTCTAGACGTCCCTAATTTAGCAGTGTAAGACTAGAGGGAAGGCAGGTAGTCATCACCGCCCACCACCAACTCTTGGGGCTACTCTTTTACCAAGGAATAGTGGAATTGTCACATTATAACGCCCCCACGGTTTAAAGGTCGAGCATGTTTGGTGTGACGGGGATTCGAGCCCGGGACCCTCAGATTGCGAGTCGAGCGCCCTAACCACCTGACTATGCCGGGCCTACAGGCGTAGAAAGACAGTTTTAACTGTATTTTGGGTGAAGTACTATTAAAAATGAAACAAGGTCCACGTAACAAAACACTTGAAAGGAAGGTTAAAGTAATATTATTGTTTTATAGTTACAATATTTCCTTTCTGTTTTTCCCTAGTCACTATTATTGACTTGGTAACCGGTGCTCATATCAGTCGATTAAACTTCAACAAAATAGCTCATTGTCGTAATGGTTTCTGTTATTGGATTATTCGACAAAAAGATAGCGCAAAGTCCATTTCACTTAACTATAAGAAAAAAAAAAACAACTTTTATTTTTTCAAGCTCCACATGTTACGACAGCGGAAGTTACGTGACTCTATTAACACGTCATGAGATTCTAGAAAGATCATGTCCGTTCGTGAAGCCTCGCCCTCTATTTAGTATATAAGCCGGTAAATAAAGTGACAGCGATAATTGTATAGCAGGCAGAGAGATTGAAGATATAGACGGACAATTGAGTCAAGCGCGGTAGTAAGTAAAGTGCGTTGTAAATTATAGCGTGTGTTTAAGTAGGGTGACTGTGGAAATTATGTGTATTGCAAAGTTGAATTGAGAAAGAATAAACTCGTTTTATTTTAGAAAGGATTTTTATCGCTGAAGATCTTCGGAAAGAATTCTTACGAGTAATTAACAAACGACCAGAGACGTAAATTCATGCATACGAATAATATTAAGTCTTTTGTACTTTCACGCATCACTTACAAGTCTCTAATGTCAAAGTGATTAGGAGCATACAAGTTGTTCGTTATATCAGACACGGAAGATACCCCTAGACTATAATAATTCAGTATTTGAATAATTTGGGTTTATCAAACTTAATAATATATATCACAAACAAGTGAAACTGTTTAGTGTTACGAATTGTGTCCTAAATAAAGCCACAACTTTTAACTTGGCAACTAGCCACATTCTGGCAGGTGGCCAGTATTCAATTGGTTGTATTTGTTTACGTACTGAAAGAACAACATCTACAGCACATATTTTGATGGCGAAATACATGTAAGAACCTGAATTATTGTACAGGAATAATGATGAAAGTGAGGCATGTAGAGGCAAGATGAAGGAACCACTCTATATGTTTCAATTGCATAGTAATAAACTAAAATGCCCAGGGCTGCTCAAAAATTAAAACTCTCAATTAAGCCTGATTGTTTGTTTGTTTGTAGTTAAGCACAAAGCTACACAAAAGGCTATCTGCGCTCTACCCACCACGGATATCGAAACCTAGCATTGTAAGTCCGCAGACATACCGCTGTGTCACTGAGGGGCCAATTAAGCCTGAAGATGGCTGCAAACATCAAATGTATTTTTAAGCCCACATTATGAGTTTGGAAAAATATTTAATTTGTCATTTCCATTCTGAGTTTTTAAAACCCATTATACACATTACATATAAATGCTTAAACGTATGCACAGTAGAACTCTTGGATAGATACAGGTAACAATTAAAAAATTTCGGTCACACCATTTTTCACGATGTTCCTGGAAATATTATCAATTTGTCCATGAAGAAGAAGAAAAATTCGTATTTCCAAATTTCTCGGGTTATAGGGTATGATATCTTCGTGTTAAATTGAGTTCTTGATTCTACGTGTTTTTCTAACGTTATGAATCACACTAACTAATTATATGAAGTTCTGATGCACAAGACAGCCTGGTGAAAACTCTAGAAACCATATCTTCCTCACTTCCAACCCAAAATAAGTAGAAACTAGACCGTGTGGTGCAGGACTAGACAATGTCTTTGCTACTCTCTTAGGTAATATGTTTTTTTTTTTCAAAATTTCATTCAGTAAACACATCTAACTTTCCAAATTCTAGATCTTCCTTGGACCTAGTTTACTAACTGGCAATTAACCATGTTTTCTGGCAGGAAAGATGTCTCGTTATGTCCTATTATTACTATCCTTTCCTCCCATTTAGTTTGTATGGCCTGATGGTTAGGGCGCTCGACTCGCAATCTGAGGGTCGCATGTTCGAATCCCCGTCACAGAACATGCTTGGTCTTTCAGACGTGAAGGCGTTATAATGTGATGGTCAATCCCACTATTCGTTGGTAAAAGAACAGTCCAAGAGTTGGCGGTGGGGTGGTGTTGACTAGCTGTATTCCCTATATTCTATAACTGCTAAATTAGGGACGGCTAGTACAGATAGCCCTTAAGTAGCTTTGCGCGAAATTCAAAACAAACCAAACCCATTTAATTTACATATTCTGCACTCTTCAGATATGCCATAATGACAGTATAACTATATATATGTAAAAATATACAAGTTGTACATAAAATCAATATTTTATATATTTAACATCCAAAGAGTGTGATAGTCGGGCTAAAAATATACAAAACCTGTTGATTTGTACAACTTCCCTGACCGCTGAAAGTTTTTTTAGTTTCTTAGTTCGCTGGTTCTCAACCTCTGGTGGTCCGACGAAAGCCTGCATAATTACGGAAAAGAACAGACAGCATAGTGTATTGGTTCCATTGTGATCAGCCGAGATGGAAAAAAAAACAATAAAAAATCAAGGTGGTCTGCGAGAAATAGGGATTGAAAACCACTGTCTTACGTTAAACCTATCCACCCTAAAGCACAAACGTCCAGTTTTAGCAGGGAACTACTAACAGTAAAGTCGAGAGACGTGTATTTATCTAGTTTCGGGTGCTGGCTAAGTTTCTGACCTAAAGTAGTTTAATTAGGAATTTATTAAATATAATAAATGTAAAAATTTTTTTATTGTAAGTTCTCATTGTTTAATGCTAAGTTCTCTAGAAAACAAAGCATAAAATACATATAATGATTTACTAGAAAACTCCACTGCAAGTTGAAATTTGTTATGCAAAATTCTCTGATTTATCAACTGTGGGCAGACAATAAACTACAGCAGTATACTTTTCCGTCAAACTCAGTTATGTTCTCGTCATAATGGAATAGACAGCAGTTTAGGATGAACATTTCCTTATAATGTTGCATTAATTCATTATTGTGGATTATTTTCAAAAACGCTGTTAATGGGGTATTATTTTATTTTAAAAATATATCATAAGACGAGCTTTAAAGTATATATTTCTTTACTATTGTGCATTAGTTCGATTGATAAGGAAAACGTGCCACCATATTGGGTGTTTAGTGAATGAGAAACAAACCTTTTAGGGCTTTACTGCTCAAGTGAAAATGACAGTTTAATGACAGCAGAGGATATAAAGTTCGTTATCACTGACGTTATCTAAACCAGTTATTCAAAATAGTCGCTGGAGAACAATGAGTTAAAAACTTGAATTAGAAGATGACTTTACAAAAACAAATCTGAAAATTAATTTCAGAATGTAATTTTGCTTTTTGTCTCTTTCAAAATTTCCACAGAAAGCCACACAATGGCTATCTACGCATAAGCGTGCCTAATTATGAACTGATAGATTACAGGGAAAATAACTACAGGGACAGAACTCTCTGCCAACTCGTGTCCTACCGAATAGCGGAATTTAACCATCGCTCGTTATGTGGGTACCCACGGCCCCAATATGCGACGAAAGGTTTTTGCATCAACCGGACGCGAACCATGGATCCTCGGATTCACATCCATGCACCTAACTCCTTGAACACGCCTATTTCTCAGAATGTAGTAAATAATAATTCGGTAACGCACAAAGTTATGATCCATCCAAAGTTACGTTCAAACCATTTATACTATTACGACAGCGGAAGTCACGCGACGCTGGGAGCATGAGCGCTGGAATTTCTAGAAGAATCATGACTTTTACTGGCAACTCTAGTCTGTTCCAGACGCCCTCTTTTTTAGTATATAAGCCCGCAACTAAAGCGGAGAAATAATTGCAGATAGATCGATAGAGAGATTGAAGATAAGGATAATCGAGTCAAATCGTAAGTAAAGTGTGTGTGAATCAGTGATTTATAGCGTGTATTCATAAAAGTAGTCAAGTTTAAAGTGACTGTGGAAATTCTGTGTATTGCAAAGTTGTATTGAGAAAGAATAAACTAGTTTTAGTTAAGAAAGGACTTGTACTGATGAAGTTTCTCGGAAAGAATTTCTACGGGAAATTAACAAACAAGCAGATACGCAACACCGTCATACATTACTTCCTTACCGTAATATTGCTTTCTTACCGTCATCACCACCCACCGCCAACACTTGGGCAACACTTTTACCAACGAATAGAGGGATTGAGCGTCACATTACAATGCCCCCACAATTGAAAGGGCGAGCATGTTTGGTGAGACGAGGATTCGAACCCGCGACCTCAGATTGCGAGTCAAGTGCCCTAAGCACATGTCCATGCCGGGCCCAGAATTATCACAGGCAAAAGAGTTGAAAGAACAGATGTTCATTTGTCTTATATTCCAGATTTGCTCGACATATCAACTAAATTAATCTAATCCAACTTTTATGGAACTAGGCTTTATCTTTTAAGAACGTTTATCTATTGTAGATATAGGTGATAACGTAGATCAAAATATTCCAAAAATGTACATATTGTGTTATTGCTTCATTACTGTCATGTACTGTTTGCATACCGTCATCTGTTACTTCCTTATTTTCATACGCTGTTCCCTTTTTGTCGTGTGTTACTTCTTTGTTACCATGTGTGCTTTCTTACTACTATTGTGTTACTTGATTACTATCAACTGTCATCTGTTACTTCCTTACCGCCATACACTACTTCTTACTGCAATATTGCTTCCTTACCGTTATACATCACTTCCTTACTGTAATATTGCTTCCTTACCGTCATACATCACGTCCTTACTGTAATATTGCTTCCTTACCGTCATACATCACTTCCTTACTGTAATATTGCTTCCTTACCGTCATACATTACTTCCTTACTGTAATACTGATTCCTTACCGTCATACATTACTTCCTTACTGTAATATGGCTTCCTTACCGTAATGCCTTACTTTCTTACCGTCATACATTACTTCCTCAATGTAATATTGCTTCCTTACAGCCATGCATTATTTCCTTACTGTCATGTGTTACTTCTTTACTGTCATATGTTGCTGCCTTACCGTCATGAATTATTTCTTTATTTTCAAACAGCTACTTCTTGATTGAGATCAGCTCTGTTCATATATTGAATCTCAAGCAGCTATATGCTTCTTGATTAAATCCATCTCTATTCATATATTGAATTTCAAGCAGCCACAAAGATAAAACCATTAACCTTATTAGTACAATGATGCATGACAGTTTTCATCAATTTGCGGAAGTGAACAGCAAATGCTTCATCTGTTTCATTCTCGATGCATAAAATACGTTTCTTATTTTAGATATTTAAACAAATAAAAAGCACTTAGGAGGTATATTGCATGATGTTGGTACTTTGAATTATGTTTGTGATGTAAGATCGAACTTTTAGAGTCAAACAAGAGTAAATCTTTACAACTGAACACTCCTTTACAAAATTTCTAGAATGTTGAAAGTTTTATGTTTTCCAGAAACAAAATAAAGAATCAGAGAGTTTAAACTTCAGGTTTGTGCAAACTTGATTCCATAATTCCCATGAATAAAGGTTGAAGGTCGCCTGGAGTAGTATGCTGTCTATCAGTCAGTCAATAGACAGTCATGTAAGGGACGCTTAACGTTGTAACTAGTACTGTCGTGACGTCAGTAGAACGTGCGCATGACATCAATCACGATAAGAGTTATGTGCTCTGTCGGCTACAAGATAACATGACATACAAACTTCAAAAGCAAGAAATATAAATATTTGTTACTTTTAATTTTGATTTCATTTACCCTTGAAACAGAACACTTTCAGGGATCCTGTGGATGTACATCTAGTTTAGACTTTTAATATTCGTCTATAACTTCTTGTCACTGAACTCTAAACTCGCGATGTTCAGAAAACGTGATACTGTTCACAAGTGGAAAAAAGCAAAAAACAACGGTGATATACCAGTATTTTACTCCATATTTTTACTGTAAATTTACTGATGTGTTTTAGCCTAACTTAGTGAAACATTTATTTCTAGATATAACGTTGCTATTATTCGTCTATGATCGTTATCTCGTTTTCCCAGCCATTTGACGAAGCGAGCCAGCTGGATCGAAACATTTCGACCACTAGGTGTATTTAGAGTTTAGACACCGAATCTCGAAACAAATGTAGTATAATCCAATTTCAGAGCCCAAATTTTGAACTCATGCGAAAACAGTAGTGAAATATATAACCATATTATCTTCCATCTGTATTTTTCGCATTGCATATCTTAATAATTTCAGACTGGATTTCAAAATATTATTTTTTCCCCTTCAAATTACCTGTTGAACATATATAACTCTCGACACTCGAGTAAATTTTAAAAGCTATCAAACCTTTGAACTTCAAAGCGTATATTTAAAGTTGTGTTTCATTATTTCTTCACCATGAGTATTGTATGTCTATTACATTTATACAGTAAACGTTGTACAGAAAGGTGGGCTACAAGATGTTGAAAACTATATGGTTGTATTACTTTAGTCAGTTAATTATTAAATTCTAAAATATGAAACATAATTTCGAACCACCCTGTAGTTTATTTTCGCCGCGATTATCGTACTTGTATACCTTTAGAATGTGATATTAAGATAACGTAATAAGCAAAGTTAAACAACTGTTGTTTGGTTGTCTTAACATTTGGTTTAACGCCCTTTGTTTAACGCTTCAAATACAAGAGATACTTTGCAGAACAGCCCGCGTTGTAAAAGCGTTCCAAGTTAACTACTAATTATTTTTCTTATGCATAACTTTGGTTTAGTTATTGTTAAGCACAAAGCAACACAATGGATTATCTGCGCTCTACCCACCACACGGGTATTGAAACCCTATTTTTATCATCGTAAGCCTACAGACTAGCCGCTGAACAACTGGAGGGCTATACACATAAAATAAAAATAATTTAACTACAATTATGTGCCTATTTTTAACTTTTTATCGGACATCATAATCATATTGTCAATAGAAATAGAGATCTTATGCCTCACTTGGTAGGAAGAGGATTTCTAAGTGTGGTTGGTAGATGAAACATGTTTATGAAAATAAAAAAAATGATCACTGGACTCTATATAACGGTTTTGACCATATTCGTAACTTGAATGAAGCTTTTTTTTTCCCGAGACTACTGGACTGGTCAAACTGAGCAGCAGTGCGTGGGACTCTCTACGAGGTTGAGTTTAATGTGTGGATTAAAATCATCCACTCTTGCAAAGCGTATGAAATTAAGTGATGTTCCAGTTTTCTATCCAGACGTCTATCGGATAAATTAGATACTAGAATTCTAGTGAATAAAGTATTCGCAACGTTTGCTCTAATATTACTGTTTTGTTTTTCAAAAGGTGGTTTAAGTTACTGTAAAAGTAATTATGAATGGAACATTTTTAAACGTTCTGAAGAAGGTTTATAATTCATCAATTTTAAACAAATCCGTTCGTAACTAAAGTTTGGTTTGGTTGTTGTTAAGCACAAAGCTACACAATGGGCTATCTGTGCTCTGCCCACCACGGGTATCGAAACCCGGATTCTAGCGTTGTAAGTCCGCAAACATACCGCTGTGCCACTGTGGGCGACCCACCAGAAGATACGGGTAATCGAAAAACGGACTTTAGCATAGTAAGTCAGTGAACTAAATGCTGACCCACCGATGGACCCCGAAATGGGTTAAATGTTTAATATTTTTGACACGGGATATATATATATATATATATTCATATCTATACTGTGGGTGAGCACGAGATACTTCGTGTTGTGTCTACTATGTAAAAAGTACTGATGACCCAATTTTTCGTTATTTCTTATTTTTTAACTCGAACAATAATATTCATTTATGAACCAACAGAAATAATTTCTGGTTATATTTCTTTGATCTAGGCCAAGCGAGCTAAGTGAGGTTCTTAAGAAAGGCTCAGCGACTGATAACTATCGATCCCTGTTCCAATACGTATCGATTGACTTTTGTTCATTCATGTTTGAATCTAATTATTCACCACAAGTCTGGAAGCTCTGACAGTTGTCAAATTAAACCACCCCTTTTTAGTTCAGCTTTCCCTTATCATCTGTCTGACGGCACATACCCACTGAACTCACCAGATTCTCGGTCCTGATCTAATCCTGCGACTGTCTTAGTTTAATTTTCCCTTATAATCTGTTTGACGGCACATATCCACTGAACTCACCAGATTCTAGGTCCTGATCTAATTCTGTGCCTGTCTTAGTTTAACTTTCCCTTACAATCTGTTTGACGGCACATATCCACTGAACTCACCAGATTCTCGGCCCTGATCTAATCCTCCATGGACGCCCTTGTGGTGGAGATGTTTATTTTTTAAACAATCGATGTTAATAGCGGGCTGGTCTCACAAACCTGTATAAAACACTAAATAATTAAATGAAACAATTATAACGCAAAGATTTGATATAAAATGTTTTACAATTTACCCTTGAATATTTTAACTTAATTTGTTTTGTTTTTTTGTTGTTAAGCGCACGGCTAAACAATGGGCTATCTGAGCTGTTCCCACCACAGGTATCGAAACTCAGTATTTAGAGTTTTAAGCCTTCAAAGTTACCGCTGAGTCACTGGGAGTTGAAGTTTCGATATACGTTTCTCAGAAAATCATAAAATTGACGTTTTTAATCATTGAATCACATTTATAACCATGAAAACGTTGCATCAGAAAACGACGCCCTATCAGCCAAACATGAAACACGTAATTACAAAAACGTTTTTAAAGAGTATTTACATAACAGCAATATGAGATATACTGTTTTAAACGTGTGAAATGTTGCCCGGTGTGTGTATATTTCGTTTAAATAACCACTTTCTTCGTCTTATACTTTATTAATCTTAACTTTAAACAACGACTGAAACATTCGCCCCTTCAAGTACAGTACTCTAATATCTTAACTTGTTAAAATTATGATAGGATATCCTAAAACGCAGAAATATGCAGTACAGTTTATCAACTGCGTTAAAAAATAGACGAATACTTTGATCTTTACAAGGATATTAAAAATTGGCGTATTTAACATTTGGTGATAAATTCGATTAACAAAAAAAAAATCGGTGGATCACCAATGGTTCTTGCTTTTGCAGCTGTATTTATACACACACTTGAAATAAAAGTCCTAAACATGTGGACAGACACCACAGACCTTCACGTGAAGTATGGCTTAGACACATCATTGATATTTATAGAATCTCGAACTATGGACTCGATGACCTTAATTAAACAACGATAATTTCCTGATCACATTTCAATTAATTTCATTCTACAATATGCAAAGGCAGGAAGAAGTTTACTTTTCTTGATATTTCATTAATAATCAACGATTAACAAACACACACAAGGTTATGTACACAAAACCACGCACAAAGAAAGAAGAGAATACCTCATATTATTCCGATCACGTGAAAACAGATACTATGTAATAAGTGAGCTAAAGAAAATACACCGAAACTGATCCGCACAAAACAGACATCCAAAACAAAACATCTACATGTTTAAAACACATGCAAACACAAACAAAACTACAAATACCATAACTACATTCCATATCCCATTCAGCATTAACACGGTCACGGCCGGAATCAGAAAATCAGTTACAAAAAAAATAATAATAATAAATCCAGGGCGAGGGAAGTTTCGTGTCTTTTTTGTTTGTGTTTGATAAACAAAATGTCAGACGTTGTTTTACTTTACTCAGTATTTGTTTATTACTGGCATCTAAAATTTATCACACATGCTTGTGTTTCTTCTATATAGTTTGACTTGGCTTTCTAAGTCACACTGAAAGCAAAACATTCAAGACTTTGGCTGCAAATCTCATCAAGTAAGGCATATATTCTTGGAATCTACAGTTGCACTCGTGAAAATATAATGTAATTAACTTATCCAAAGGGAGCTTGCGCTCGTCTATACATTTTGTTGGATCGTAAAGACGATTCTCTCACAGAATTGGCTTGTCTACAAGTCACTAAGACTAGAGGACTGACATTAATTAAGAGTAAAATATGTGAGGACAACACCCTAAAATACTTCTCTGTACGTGATTATGTGTGATTCGCTGTTTCGTTCGTAGTCTCAGATCTTTGAGTTTATGCCATCAACAGATACAAGTTGTACGAAAGAGAGTGAGTCTCTGTATTTCACTATCCTGGTCTTGTTTGTCTTCTATTACAATTATTTATAAGTGAACTACCCGGTTGCCGACCCAAGTGCTTAATAGTAAATAATGTATGAAGAAACGCACACTGGCGGTCCGCTTTACTCAGAGGTATTAATATCATATCAGAGTACGTAAAAGGCCCACTGAAAACGCAGAGGTATTTATATATCATTTGTTTGAAGTTAAGCACAAAGATGCACAATGGGCTATCTGTACTCTGCCCACCATGGGTATCGAAACCCGGTTTCTAGCGTTGTAAGTCCGCAGACATATCGCTGTGCCACTGGGGGGCATTTATATCATACCAGAGCGCGTAAAAGGCCCACTGAAGATGCAGAAGTATTCATATCCTACCAGAATACGTAAAAAGCCCGCTAAATATGCAGAAATACTTATGTCATACCAGAGTGTGTAAAAGGCCCACTGAAGACGTAGAGGTATTTATATCATACAACAATGTGAAAAAGAAACTATACCATATGGCCTTAAATAAAACGAATCATGTTTCAACTATGAAGTGGGGGCAGAATCTCCTTAGGCAGACTAACTATGAATATTCTAACCCTATATTCTAAGGCAATAAAACTAGTTATTTGAGCCTGATTCCTAGAATTCATGGTTATGCTGTATGCTCTCACGTATACTCAAGCTTTATCTCACAATTGTAGGATGGCCACAAGTTTGGCGCCGATTTTTTCGTGTTAAGTAAAAGTTTTTATTTTTTCGGTACGGTATCGAACCTGCGACCTTTCGCACACTGCATCCACTGACAAAAAAACGCTAACCCACTCAATTTACATTGAGTGATCACAAGTAAATAGACATCACGTTTTTAGAAAACATGAAATTTTTCAGTCATATTCACATGAATTGGTATAT
>NW_013667124.1:222367-223634 GCF_000517525.1 Limulus polyphemus
ATATACCAATTCATGTGAATATGACTGAAAAATTTCATGTTTTCTAAAAACGTGATGTCTATTTACTTGTGGCCAAGCTGTGTAAGTATTTTTATACAGTTCAAAGTACCACTACTTCAATTGTACATAACATAGCACGAATTTAAACAACTGTAAGATACAAGATAGATTCCTTCTAGTCTATCAATTCAAGATTAAAAGACATCTATGCGTAAATAGCCATTTGTGTTGCTCTGTGTGAAAATGTTTGAAAAAATAAACAAACCTGCCTTAAAATTTGTTTATTGTCGGATATACAGAGTATAGTATTGTTGAGTATCTGCTTCTTTCTTAATTTCCCCGTAGAAATTCTTTCCGAAAAACTTCAGCGATACAAGTCCTTTCTTAATTAAAACTAGTTTATTCTTTCTCGATACAACTTTGTAATACACAGAATTTCCACAGTCAATACGTTTGAAATCTCGATAACAAAACATACACTTTATATTACCGTCACTACCGCTGGCTTGACTCAATTATCTGTCTGCAATTATTCCTCCGCTTTATTTGTCGGGCTTATATACTATAAAAGAGGGCGCCTGGAAATAATTAGAGTTACCAGGAAAACTCATGACCCTTCTAGAAACTCCAGCGCGCATGCTCCCAGCGTCGCGTGACTTCCGCTATCGTAACACTGCCCCTTCCTTAGTATTGTTCGTCCCAAACAATAGCCACTTACATTAAACCAACAGATAATTAACAATAACTTAATTAAATGTACAGAATTTACAAACACAAAATTAAAATTCAACAAAGTCTCTTAATTTTACGGGACGTATCTTCTTCCATGCTGGTCTCCTTCTCGTTGGCCTCTGCTTCGTGTGGGGTTCATCTGCTCCATCAGGAAATGTCCTATTATCGGTAACAGTCACATCAGAGGTAGTTAGTTCATTAAGGGCTTCACTGTTTCCCTTCTCAAAACGGGGTACAGTTTCTTCTACTACAGTGGCTTTTTCAGGTGATACGTCTTCAGCGTTATTTGTTCTGTTGTTCACTTCATCCCAACTGAAATGTCCTGGACCATGATAACGCCAAAGCCTGTTGGCATACATCGCTTTTGGCTTACCTCGCCGACCACATTTTACCCTGAAAGTCACGTCTGAGAGACGATCCACTATGTCATATGGGCCTTCCCATGGAGAAGACAACTGAGGAGACTTCCCTTTGGTCTTCCTGGGATTATACAACCACACCTTGTCTCCTGGTACAAAGCTGACTTCAATAGATC
>NW_013667124.1:224621-226550 GCF_000517525.1 Limulus polyphemus
CGTGTCTGTCCTTCATGCCCATGAGCTCAATAGTTACCCACACTGGTCCTCACAACCTTGCATAATGTCTTGTCATACCACAGAGCTTCTGTATGGCTTCTGGTACTCCTTTGTGATCTAGCACCTTGATACTCACAAGGGTTTGCTGAGATGCAGAATCTATGATAAAGTTGCACTTTTGGCCATCCAGCTTTCCTGTCACATAGACACTATATGTGTGTTTTCCAATTTACACTTAGCTGTTGGGACTTTAACAATGGGGTTGGTGGGGGTCCCTCAGCATTCTTCTTACACTGACTCCTCATATATCCTTGTTCTCCACAGTTCCAACAACCTTTTTGGGTAGCAGCCTTTCCTGCTGTGGCATATTCTCTGTGTAGATGTTGCAGCCATTGAGCTCTGTTGTGCCCTGGTTTGTTACAGTGCCAGCAAAGTCCTTCAAACTTCTCTGATGACTGTACCAACCTTGGTACTTCTGTGCTGGACTTAACATAGGATTCGAATTCAAGAGCTCTGGCCATTGCATCTTGTATAGTAGAAAAGTGTGTTTGCTTCACTTGTATCTTCAGTTGTGGACTGTCCAAGGCGTCTACAAACAGGTCCCTCAGCAAGAGCTTGAGGACATCGGGTGGTGCAGTTGGGTAGGCCTTGTGTGCCATACTTTCCAAATCCCGTGCCAGCTCTTGCAGGCTCTCCCTTTTTGCACGGACTCTAGTTCTAAACCTAGCCCTATAGACTTTAGACTGATTTTGAGTTCCATACCTAAGTTCTAGAGCAGCTACCAGTGCTCTATAGTTGTCCCAGTCGTCTGCTGACAACTGTCCAAGTATTTCAAGTGGTTGTCCCTTCAAGCACGTTGCCAGGTACACTGCCTTCTGCTCCTCTGTCCATGCATTCATTTCTGCCAGGAGCTCAAATTGTTCTATATATGCTTCCCATGGTGATTTCCCATCGAAGTTCTGTGGCTTCCTTCATACTAGATCACCCCTATTGTTGACACTCATGTCTGGAATGTGACTTCTGACAGGACGGAAGATGTCTGCATTAGGGTTTAGCTTCGGGGACTCGAAGGGCTTCCTGTTGTTTGAGGCTTATTAGATCCATGGCTAATATATCCTCCTTGTGTAAAAGACAATAACTCATCCTTTAATGTGTATTTAATTCACTTTGGAATTTACTAATCTTTTCCATTTGTGTGTGCTGGCTTTCTCTCAACTGTTGGAGTCTTTCTTCCTGTTTCTTTTCTTGTTCCAGTTGTCACTGGTGCTGGTTTTCCTGCCACTGCTGTAGTCTCTCTTCTTGTTTATTTTCTTTCTCCTCCAACCACTGCTGTATCCTCTTTTCTTGTTTATTTTCTTTCTCCTTCAACCACTGCTGTAGCCTCTCTGCTTGTTTCTTTTCTTTTTCCTCCAATAACTGTTGTAATCTCTCTTCTTGTTTATTTTGCTGTTCAAGCTGCCACTGTTGCAGCTTTTCTTGCCACTGCTGTTGTCTCTCTTCTTGTTTCTTTTCTTTCTCCTCCAACCACTGCTGTAATTTCTGTTCTTGTTTCTTTCTTTTTCTCCAACAACTGCTGTAATCTCTCTTCTTGTTTCTTTTCTTTTTCTCCAACAACTGCTGTAATCTCTCTTCTTGTTATTCTTGTTTCTTTTTCTGTTCTTGTATTGCTGACATCAAATCTGCTGAGCTGTAGTTTGATTTGCCATCTCTCGTTTCCATTTTCTTCTTTTTTTTATTTTCCATCCCACTCTCTGACACCAGTTTGTTGCGTATCTGCTTGTTTGTTAATTTCCCGTAGAAATTCTTTCGGAGAAACTTCAGCGATACAAGTTCTTTCTTAATTAAAACTAGTTTATTCTTTAGCAATAGATGTGTTCGAAGGAAAACGAAGTTTGATTATAAACAAGATTACGGCACTTATGATATACA